>NW_027516706.1:0-54411 GCF_048772815.1 Callospermophilus lateralis
TCTGCAAACTAGTAGTTTTTTGGAAGCTTGGCAACCCCTTTCAAACGAAAGTGTTTTTCGCCAGTCTCTGCATGGGGTACTTGAAGAGGAAACAAACCATAGAGATAGAACTTAGAACTACTTCATTTGGTCAAGTTTCAAGGAGCTTGCACAAACCGTGTTTAATTTAGAGTTTCAAACACATCTCTCTATATATCAGAAAATAGAGTGAAACCTAAAAATTCAAAGTGTTTGTGAAAACGAACGCTTGAACATAGAAGAATGAAAATTGGGCAGCCAAGTGGGCTTAGTGAACTGATCAATACCACAAAGTATCATCAAGATTTGGTGAAAAAATGTTTGCTGAGATTTCAGCAAACTAGTAGTTTTTTGGAAGCTTGGCAACCCCTTTCAAACGAAAGTGTTTTTCGCCAGTCGCTGCATGGGGTACTTCAAGAGGAAACAAACCATAGAGATAGAACTTAGAAGTACTTCATTATGTCAAGTTTCAAGGAGCTAGCACAAACCGTGTTTGATTTAGAGTTTCAAACACATCTATCTATATAGCAGAAAACAGAGTGAAACCTAAAAATTCAAAGTGTTACTGTAATCGAACGGTTGAACCTAGAAGAGTGAAATTTGGAGAGCAAAGTGGGCTTAGTGAACTGATCATTACCACCAAGTATCATCAAGATTTGGTGAAAAAATGTTTGCTGATATTTCAGAAAACTAGTAGTTTTTTGGAAGCTTGGCAACCCCTTTCAAATGAAAGTGCTTTTCGCCAGTCTCTGCATGGGGTCCTTCAAGAGGAAACAAACCATAGAGATCGAAATTAGAACTACTTCATTTTGTCAAGTTTCAAGGAGCTAGCACAAACCGTGTTTGATTTAGAGTTTCAAACACATCTATCTATATAGCACAAAACACAGTGAAACCTAAAAATTCAAAGTGTTACTGGAAACGAACGGTTGAACCTAGAAGAGTGAAAATTGGGCAGCCAAGTGGGATTAGTGAACTGATCATTACGACCAAGCATCATCAAGATTTGGTGAAAAAATTTTTGATGAGATTTCAGCAAACTAGTAGTTTTTTGGAAGCTTGGCAACCCCTTTCAAACGAAAGTGTTTTTCGCCAGTCTCTGCATGCGGTACTTCAAGAGTAAACAAACCATACAGATAGAACTTAGAACTACTTCATTTGGTCAAGTTTCAAGGAGCTACCACAAACCGTGTTTGATTTAGAATTCCAAACACAGCTATCTATGTAGGAGAAAAGAGCGTGAAATCTAAAAATTCAAACAGTTACTGGAAACGAATGCTTCAACCTAGAAGAATAAAAATTGGGCAGCCAATTGGGATTAGTGAACTGATCATTACCACCAAGTATCATCAAGATTTGGTAAAAAAATGTTTGCTGAGATTTCAGCAAACTAGTAGTTTTTTGGAAGCTTGGCAACCCCTTTCAAACGAAAGTGTTTTTCGCCAGTCTCTGCATGGGGTACTTCAAGAGGAAACAAACCAAAGAGATAGAACTTAGAACTACTTCATTTGGTCAAGTTTCAAGGAGCTAGCACAAACCGTGTTTGATTTAGAATTCCAAACACAGCTATCTATGTAGGAGAAAACAGAGTGAAACCTAAAATTTCAAAGTGTTACTGGAAACGAATCCTTTAACCTAGAAGAATAAAAATTGGGCAGCAGTGGGATTAGTGAACTGGTCATTACCACCAAGTATCATCAAGATTTGGTGAAAAAATGTTTGCTGAGATTTCTGCAAACTAGTAGTATTTTGGAAGCTTGGCAACCACTTTCAAACGAAAGTGTTTTTCACCAGTCTCTGCATGGGGTAATTCAAGAGGAAACAAACCGTAGAGATAGAACTTAGAAGTACTTCATTTGGTCAAGTTTCATTCTGCTAGCACAAACCGTGTTTGATTTAGAATTCCAAACACAGCTATCTATGTAGGAGAAAACAGAGTGAAACCTAAAAATTCGAACTGTTACTGGAAAAGAGCGCTTCAACCTAGAAGAATAAAAACTGGGGAGCCCAGTGGGATTAGTGAACTGATCAATACCACCAAGTATCATCAAGATTTGGTGAAAAAATGTTTGCTGAGTTTTCAGCAAACTAATAGTTTTTTTTAAGCTTGGCAACCCCTTTCAAATGAAAGTGCTTTTCGCCAGTCTCTGCATGGGGTCCTTCAAGAGGAAACAAACCATAGAGATAGAACTTAGAACTACTTCATTTTTTCAAGTTTCAAGGAGCTAGCACAAACCGTGTTTGATTTAGAATTAAAACACAGCTATGTATGTAGTAGAAAACAGAGTGAAACCTAAAAATTCAAACTGTTAATGGAAACGAATGCTTTAACCTAGAAGAATGAAAATTGGGCAGCCAAGTGGGATTAGTGAACTGATCATTACCACCAAGTATCATCAAGATTTGGTGAAAAAATGTTTGCTGAGATTTCTGCAATCTAGTAGTTTTTTGGAAGCTTGGCAACCCCTTTCAAACGAAAGTGTTTTTCGCCAGTCTCTGCATGGGGTAGTTCAAGAGGGAACAAACCATACAGATAGAACTTAGAACTACGTCATTTGGTCAAGTTTCAAGGAGCTAGCGCAAACCGTGTTTGATGTAGAGTTTCAAACACATCTATCTATATAGCAGAAAACAGAGTGAAACCTAAAAATTCAAAGTGTTAGTGGAAACGAAAGCTTGAACCTAAAAGAGTGAAAATTGGGCAGCCAAGTGGGCTTAGTGAACTGATCATTACCGCCAAGTATCATCAAGATTTTTTGAAAAAATGTTTGCTGAGATTTCAGCAAACTAGTAGTTTTTTGGAAGCTTGGCAACCCCTTTCAAACGAAAGTGTTTTTCGCGAGTCTCTACATGGGGTACTTCAAGAGGAAACAAACCATACAGATAGAACATAGAACTACTTCATTTGGTCAAGTTTCAAGGAGCTAGCACAAACCGTGTTTGATTTAGAATTCCAAACACAGCTATCTATGTAGGAGAAAACAGAGTGAAACCTAAAAATTCAAAATGTTACTGGAAATGAATACTTCAACCTAGAAGAATAAAAATTGGGCAGCCAATTGGGATTAGTGAACTGATCATTACCACCAAGTATCATCAAGATTTGGTGAAAAAATGTTTGCTGAGATTTCAGCAAACTAGTAGTTTTTTGGAAGCTTGGCAACCCCTTTCAAACGAAAGTGTTTTTCGCCAGTCTCTGCATGGGGTACTTCAAGAGGAAACAAACCTTAGAGATAGAACTTAGATCTACTTCATTTGGTCAAGTTTCATTCTGCTAGCACAAACCGTGTTTGATTTAGAATTCCAAACACAGCTATCTATGTAGGAGAAAACAGAGTGAAACCTAAAAATTCAAACTGTTACTGGAAAAGAGCGCTTCAACCTAGAAGAATAAAAATTGGGCAGCCCAGTGGGATTAGTGAACTGATCATTACCACCAAGTATCATCAAGATTTGGTGAAAAAATATTTGCTGAGTTTTCAGCAAACTAGTAGTTTTTTGGAAGCTTGGCAACCCCTTTCAAATGAAAGTGCTTTTCGCCAGTCTCTTCATGGGTCCTTCAAGAGGAAACAAACCATAGAGATAGAACTTAGAACTACTTCATTTTTTCAAGTTTCAAGGAGCTAGCACAAACCGTGTTTGATTTAGAATTCCAAACACAGCTATGTATGTAGTAGAAAACAGAGTGAAACCTAAAAATTCAAACTGTTACTGGAAACGAATGCTTTAACCTAGAAGAATGAAAATTGGGCAGCCAAGTGGGATTAGTGAACTGATCATTACCACCAAGTATCATCAAGATTTGGTGAAAAAATGTTTGCTGAGATTTCTGCAAACTAGTAGTTTTTTGGAAGCTTGGCAACCCCTTTCAAACGAAAGTGTTTTTCTCCAGTCTCTGCATGGGGTAGTTCAAGAGGGAACAAACCATAGAGATAGAACTTAGAACTACTTCATTTGGTCAAGTTTCAAGGAGCTAGCGCAAACCGTGTTTGATGTAGAGTTTCAAACACATCTATCTATATAGCAGAAAACAGAGTGAAACCTAAAAATTCAAAGTGTTAGTGGAAACGAAAGCTTGAACCTAGAAGAGTGAAAATTGGGCAGCCAAGTGGGCTTAGTGAACTGATCATTACCACCAAGAATCATCAAGATTTTTTGAAAAAATGTTTGCTGAGATTTCAGCAAACTAGTAGTTTTTTGGAAGCTTGGCAACCCCTTTCAAACGAAAGTGTTTTTCGCGAGTCTCTACATGGGGTACTTCAAGAGGAAACAAACCATACAGATAGAACTTAGAACTACTTCATTTGGTCAAGTTTCAAGGAGCTGGCACAAACCGTGTTTGATTTAGATTTCAAAACACAGCTATCTATGTAGGAGAAAACAGAGTGAAACCTAAAAATTCAAAATGTTACTGGAAATGAATACTTCAACCTAGAAGAATAAAAATTGGGCAGCCAATTGGGATTAGTGAACTGATCATTACCACCAAGTATCATCAAGATTTGGTGAAAAAATGTTTGCTGAGATTTCAGCAAACTAGTAGTTTTTTGGAAGCTTGGCAACCCCTTTCAAACGAAAGTGTTTTTCCCCAGTCTCTGCATGGGGTACTTCAAGAGGAAACAAACCAAAAAGATAGAACTTAGATCTACTTCATTTGGTCAAGTTTCAAGGAGCTAGCACAAACCGTGTTTGATTTAGAATTAAAAACACAGCTATCTATGTAGGAGAAAACAGAGTGAAACCTAAAAATTCAAAGTGTTACTGGAAACGAATCCTTTAACCTAGAAGAATAAAAATTGGGCAGCAGTGGGATTAGTGAACTGATCATTACCACCAAGTATCATCAAGATTTGGTGAAAAAATGTTTGCTGGGATTTCTTCAAACTAGTAGTTTTTTGGAAGCTTGGCAACCCCTTTCAAACGAAAGTGTTTTTCACCAGTCTCTGCAAGGGGTACTTCAAGAGGAAACAAACCTTAGTGATAGAACTTAGATCTACTTCATTTGGTCAAGTTTCATTCTGCTAGCACAAACCGTGTTTGATTTAGAATTCCAAACACAGCTATCTATGTAGGAGAAAACAGAGTGAAACCTAAAAATTCAAACTGTTACTGGAAAAGAGCGCTTCAACCTAGAAGAATAAAAATTGGGCAGCCCAGTGGGATTAGTGAACTGATCATTACCACCAAGTATCATCAAGATTTGTTGAAAAAATGTTTGCTGATATTTCAGAAAACTAGTAGTTTTTTGGAAGCTTGGCAACCCCTTTCAAATGAAAGTGCTTTTCGCCAGTCTCTGCATGGGGTCCTTCAAGAGGAAACAAACCATAGAGATCGAAATTAGAACTACTTCATTTTGTCAAGTTTCAAGGAGCTAGCACAAACCGTGTTTGATTTAGAGTTTCAAACACATCTATCTATATAGCACAAAACACAGTGAAACCTAAAAATTCAAAGTGTTACTGGAAACGAACGCTTGAACCTAGAAGAGTGAAAATTGGGCAGCCAAGTGGGATTAGTGAACTGATCATTACGACAAAGCATCATCAAGATTTGGTGAAAAAATGTTTGCTGAGATTTCAGCAAACTAGTAGTTTTTTGGAAGCTTGGCAACCCCTTTCAAACGAAAGTGTTTTTCGCCAGTCTCTGCATGCGGTACTTCAAGAGTAAACAAACCATAGAGATAGAACTTAGAACTACTTCATTTGGTCAAGTTTCAAGGAGCTACCACAAACCATGTTTGATTTAGAATTCCAAACACAGCTATCTATGTAGGAGAAAAGAGAGTGAAATCTAAAAATTCAAACAGTTACTGGAAACGAATGCTTCAACCTAGAAGAATAAAAATTGGGCAGCAGTGGGATTAGTGAACTGATCATTACCACCAAGTATCATCAAGATTTGGTGAAAAAATGTTTGCTGAGATTTCTGCAAACTAGTAGTATTTTGGAAGCTTGGCAACCCCTTTCAAACGAAAGTATTTTTCACCAGTCTCTGCATGGGGTAATTCAAGAGGAAACAAACCGTAGAGATAGAACTTAGAAGTACTTCATTTGGTCAAGTTTCATTCTGCTAGCACAAACCGTGTTTGATTTAGAATTCCAAACACAGCTATGTATGTAGTAGAAAACAGAGTGAAACCTAAAAATTCAAACTGTTACTGGAAACGAATGCTTTAACCTAGAAGAATGAAAATTGGGCAGCCAAGTGGGATTAGTGAACTGATCATTACCACCAAGTATCATCAAGATTTTTTGAAAAAATGTTTGCTGAGATTTCAGCAAACTAGTAGTTTTTTGGAAGCTTAGCAACCCCTTTCAAACGAAAGTGTTTTTCGCCAGTCTCTACATGGGGTACTTCAAGAGGAAACAAACCATACAGATAGAACTTAGAACTACTTCATTTGGTCAAGTTTCAAGGAGCTAGCACAAACCGTGTTTAATTTAGAGTTTCAAACACATCTTACTATATATTAGAAAACAGAGTGAAACCTAAAAATTCAAAGTGTTAGTGAAAACGAACGCTTGAACCTAGAAGAATGAAAATTGGGCAGCCAAGTGGGCTTAGTGAACTGATCAATACCACAAAGTATCATCAAGATTTGGTGAAAAAATGTTTGCTGAGATTTCAGCAAACTAGTAGTTTTTTGGAAGCTTGGCAACCCCTTTCAAAAGAAAGTGTTTTTCGCCAGTCTCTGCATGGGGTACTTCAAGAGGAAACAAACCATAGAGATAGAACTTAGAAGTACTTCATTAGGTCAAGTTTCAAGGAGCTAGCACAAACCGTGTTTGATTTAGAGTTTCAAACACATCTATCTATATAGCAGAAAACAGAGTGAAACCTAAAAATTCAAAGTGTTACTGGAATCGAACGGTTTAACCTAGAAGAGTGAAAATTGGAGAGCCAAGTGGGCTTAGTGAACTGATCATTACCACCAAGTATCATCAAGATTTGGTGAAAAAATGTTTGCTGATATTTCAGAAAACTAGTAGTTTTTTGGAAGCTTGGCAACCCCTTTCAAATGAAAGTGCTTTTCGCCAGTCTCTGCATGGGGTCCTTCAAGAGGAAACAAACCATAGAGATCGAACTTAGAACTACTTCATTTTGTCATGTTTCAAGGAGCTAGCACAAACCGTGTTTGATTTAGAGTTTCAAACACATCTATCTCTATAGCACAAAACACAGTGAAACCTAAAAATTCAAAGTGTTACTGGAAACGAACGCTTGAACCTAGAAGAGTGAAAATTGGGCAGCCAAGTGGGATTAGTGAACTGATCATTACGACCACGCATCATCAAGATTTGGTGAAAAAATGTTTGCTGAGATTTCAGCAAACTAGTAGTTTTTTGGAAGCTTGGCAACCCCTTTCAAACGAAAGTGTTTTTCGCCAGTCTCTGCATGGGGTACTTCAAGAGGAAACAAACCAAAGAGATAGAACTTAGAACTACTTCATTTGGTCAAGTTTCATTCTGCTAGCACAAACCGTGTTTGATTTAGAATTCCAAACACAGCTATCTATGTAGGAGAAAACAGAGTGAAACCTAAAAATTCAAACTGTTACTGGAAACGAATGCTTCAACCTAGAAGAATAAAAATTGGGCAGCCAAGTGGGATTAGGAAACTGATCATTACCACCAAGTATCATCAAGATTTGGTGAAAAAATTTTTGCTGAGATTTCAGCAAACTAGTAGTTTTTTGGAAGCTTGGCAACCCCTTTCATACGAAAGAGCTTTTCGCCAGTCTCTGCATGGGGTACTTCAAGAGGAAACAAACCATAGAGATAGAACTTAGAAGAACTTCATTTGGGCAAGTTTCAAGGAGCTAGCACAAACCGTGTTTGATTTAGAGTTTCAAACACATCTATCTATATAGCAGAAAACAGAGTGAATCCTAAAAATTCAAAGTGTTACTGGAAACGAACGCTTGAACATAGAAGAGTGAAAATTGGGCAGCCAAGTGGGCTTAGTGAACTGATCATTACCACCAAGTATCATCAAGATTTGGTGAAAAAATGTTTGGTGAGATTTCAGAAAACTAGTAGTTTTTTGGAAGCTTGGCAACCCCTTTTAAATGAAAGTGCTTGTCGCCAGTCTCTGCATGGGGTCCTTCAAGAGGAAACAAACCATAGAGATAGAACTTAGAACTACTTCATTTGGTCAAGTTTCAAGGAGCTAGCACAAACCGTGTTTGATTTAGAATTTCAAACACATCTATCTATATAGCAGAAAACAGAGTGAAACCTAATAATTCAAAGTGTTACTGGAAACGAATGCTTCAACCTAGAATAGTGAAAATTGGGCAGCCAAGTGGGAATAGTGAACTGATCATTACCACCAAGTATCATCAATATTTGGTGAAAAAATGTTTGCTGAGATTTCAGCAAACTTGTAGTTTTTTGGAAGCTTGGCAACCCCTTTCAAACGAAAGTGTTTTTCGCCTTCTCTGCATGGGGTACTTCAAGAGGAAACAAACCATAGAGATAGAACTTAGAACTACTTCATTTGGTCAAGTTTCAAGAAGCTAGCACAAACCGTGTTTGATTTAGAATTCCAAACACAGCTATGTATGTAGGAGAAAACAGAGTGAAACCTAAAAATTCAAACTGTTACTGGAAACGAATGCTTTAACCAAGAAGAATGAAAATTGGGCAGCCAAGTGGGATTAGTGAACTGATCATTACCACCATGTATCATCAATATTTGGTGAAAAAATGTTTGCTGAGATTTCTGCAAACTAGAAGTTTTTTGGAAGCTTGGCAACCCCTTTCAAACGAAAGTGTTTTTCGCCAGTCTCTGCATGGGGTACTTCAAGAAGAAACAAACCATAGAGATAGAACTTAGAACTACTTCATTTGGTCAAGTTTCAAGGAGCTAGCACAAACCGTGTTTGATTTAGAATTAAAACACAGCTATGTATGTAGGAGAAAACAGAGTGAAACCTAAAAATTCAAACTGTTACTGGAAACGAAACCTTTAACCTAGAAGAATAAAAATTTTGCAGCAATGGGAATAGTGAACTGATCATTACTACCAAGTATCATCAAGATTTGGTGAAAAAAAGTTTGCTGAGATTCAGCAAACTAGTAGTTTTTTGGAAGATTGGCAACCCCTTTCAAACGAAATTGTTTTTCGCCAGTCTCTGGTTGGGGTACTTCAAGAGGAAGCATGCCATAGAGATAGAACTTAGAACTACTTCATTTTGTCAAGTTTCAAGGAGCTAGCACAAACCATGTTTGATTTAGAGTTTCAAACACATCTATCTATATAGCAGAAAACAGAGTGAAACCTACAATTTCAAAGTGTTACCGGAAACGAACGCTTGAACCTAGAAGAGTGAAAATTGGGCAGCCAAGTGGTTTAGTGAACTGATCATTACCACCAAGTATCATCAAGATTTGGTGAAAAAATGTTTGCTGAGATTTCAGCAAACTAGTAGTTTTTTGGAAGCTTGGCAACCCCTTTGAAACGAAAGTGTTTTTCGCCAGTCTCTGCATGGGGTACTTCAAGAGGAAACAAACCATATAGAGAGAACTTAGAACTACTTCATTTGGTCAAGTTTCAAGGAGCTAGCACAAACCGTGTTTGATTTAGAATTCCAAACACAGCTATCTATGTAGGAGAAAACAGAGTGAAACCTAAAAATTCAAACTGTTACTGGAAACGAATGCTTCAACCTAGAAGAATAAA
The DNA here is from genome assembly GCF_048772815.1 of Callospermophilus lateralis. Lineage (NCBI taxonomy): Eukaryota > Metazoa > Chordata > Mammalia > Rodentia > Sciuridae > Callospermophilus > Callospermophilus lateralis. The sequence goes on from NW_027516706.1 coordinate 9,703, forward strand.
AATTGGGCAGCCAAGTGGGCTATTGAACTGATCATTACCACCAAGTATCATCAAGATTTGGTGAAAAAATGTTTGCTGACATTTCAGCAAACTAGTAGTTTTTTGGAAGATTGGCAACCCCTTTGAAACGAAAGTGTTTTTCGCCAGTCTCTGCATGGGGTACTTCAAGAGGAAACAAACCATAGAGATAGAACTTAGAACTACTTCATTTGGTCAAGTTTAAAGCTGCTAGCACAAACCGTGTTTGATTTAGAATTCCAAACACAGCTATCTATGTAGGAGAAAACAGAGTGAAACCTAAAAATTCAAAGTGTTATTGGAACCGAAAGCTTGAACCTAGAAGAGTGAAAATTGGGCAGCCAAGTGGGCTTAGTGAACTGATCATTACCACCAAGTATCATCAAGATTTGGTGAAAAAATGTTTGCTGAGATTTCAGAAAACTTGAAGTTTTTTGGAAGCTTGGCAACCCCTTTCAAATGAAAGTGCTTTTCGCCAGTCTCTGCATGGGGTACTTCAAGAGGAAAAAAACCATAGAGATAGAACTTAGAACTACTTCATTTTGTCAAGTTTCAAGGAGCTAGCACAAACCGTGTTTGATTTAGAGTTTCAAACACATCTATCTATATAGCAGAAAAAAAAGTGAAACCTAAAAATTCAAAGTGTTACTGGAAACGAACGCTTGAACCTAGAAGAGTAAAAATTGGGCAGACAAGTGAGATTAGTGAACTGATCATTACCACCAAGTATCATCAAGATTTGGTGAAAAAATGTTTGCTGAGATTTCAGCAAACTAGTAGTTTTTTGGAAGCTTGGCAACCCCTTTCAAACGAAAGTGTTTTTCGCCAGTCTCTGCATGGGGTACTTCAAGAGGAAACAAACCATAGAGATAGAACTTAGAACTACTTCATTTGGCCAAGTTTCAAGGAGCTAGCACAAACCGTGTTTGATTTAGAATTCCAAACACAGCTATCTATGTAGGAGAAAACAGAGTGAAACCTAAAAATTCAAACTGTTACTGGAAACGAATGCTTCAACCTAGAAGAATAAAAATTGGGCAGCCAAGTGGGATTAGTGAACTGATCATTACCACCAAGTATCATCAAATTTGGTGAAAAAAAGTTTGCTGAGATTTCAGCAAACTTGTAGTTTTTTGGAAGCTGGGCAACCCCTTTCAAATGAAAGTGTTTTTTGCCAGTCTCTGCATGGGTACTTCAAGAGGAAACAAACCATAGAGATAGAACTTAGAACTACTTCATTTGTTCAAGTTTGAAGGAGCTAGCACAAACCGTGTTTGATTTAGAGTTTCAAACACATCTATCTATATAGCAGAAAACAGAGTGAAACCTAAAAATTCAAAGTGTTAGTGGAAACGAACGCTTGAACCTAGAAGAGTGAAAATTGGGCAGCCAAGTGGGCTTAGTGAACTGATCATTACCACCAAGTATCATCAAGATTTGGTGAAAAAATGTTTGCTGAGATTTCAGCAAACTAGTAGTTTTTTGGAAGCTTGGCAACCCCTTACCAAAGAAAGTGTTTTTTGCCAGTCCTGCATGGGGTACTTCAAGAGGAAACAAACCATAGAGATAGAAGTTAGAACTACTTCATTTGGTCAAATTCATAGAGCTAGCACCAAACGTGTTTGATTTAGAATTCCAAACACAGCTATCTATGTAGGAGAAAACAGAGTGAAACCTAAAAATTCAAACTGTTCCTGGAAACGAATGCTTTAACCTAGAAGAATAAAAATTGGGCATCCATGTGGGATTAGTGAACTGATCATTTCCACGAAATATCATCAAGATTTGGTGAAAAAATGTTTGCTGAGATTTCAGCAAACTTGTAGTTTTTTGGAAGCTTTGCAAACCCTTTCAAACGAAAGTGTTTTTCGCCAGTCTCTGCATGGGGTACTTCATGAGGAAACAAATCATAGAGATAGAACTTAGAACTACTTCATTTGGTCAAGTTTCAAGGAGCTAGCACAAACCGTGTTTGATTTAGAATTCCAAACACAGCTATCTATGTAGGAGAAAACAGAGTGAAACCTAAAAATTCAAACTGTTACTGGAAACGAATGCTTTAACCTAGAGTAATAAAAATTGGGCAGCCAAGTGGGATTAGTGAACTGATCATTACCACCAAGTATCATCAAGATTTGGTGAAAAAATGTTTGCTGAGATTTCAGCAAACTAGTAGTTTTTTGGAAGCTTGGCAACCCCTTACAAAAGAAAGTGTTTTTCGCCAGTCCTGCATGGGGTACTTCAAGAGGAAACAAACCATAGAGATAGAACTTAGAACTACTTCATTTGGTCAAATTCATGGAGCTAGCACCAAACGTGTTTGATTTAGAATTCCAAACACAGCTATCTATGTAGGAGAAAACAGAGTGAAACCTAAAAATTCAAACTGTTCCTGGAAACGAATGCTTTAACCTAGAAGAATAAAAATTGGGCAGCCAAGTGGGATTAGTGAACTGATCATTTCCACGAAATATCATCAAGATTTGGTGAAAAAATGTTTGCTGAGATTTCAGCAAACTTGTAGTTTTTTGGAAGCTTTGCAACCCCTTTCAAACGAAAGTGTTTTTCGCCAGTCTCTGCATGGGGTACTTCATGAGGAAACAAATCATAGAGATAGAACTTAGAACTACTTCATTTGGTCAAGTTTCAAGGAGCTAGCACAAACCTTGTTTGATTTAGAGTTTCAAACACATCTATCTATATAGCAGAAAACAGAGTGAAACCTAAAAATTCAAAGTGTTACTGGAAACGAACGCTTGAACCTAGAAGAGTGAAAATTGGGCAGCCAAGTGGGATTAGTGAACTGATCATTACCACCAAGTATCATCAAGATTTGGTGAAAAAATGTTTGCTGAGATTTCAGCAAACTAGTAGTTTTTTGGAAGATTGGCAACCCCTTTCAAAAGAAATTGTTTTTCGCCAGTCCTGCATGGGTACTTCAAGAGGAAACAAACCATAGAGATAGAACTTAGAACTACTTCATTTGGTCAAATTCATGGAGCTAGCACCAAACCTGTTTGATTTAGAATTCCAATCACAGCTATCTATGTAGGAGAAAACAGAGTGAAACCTAAAAATTCAAACTGTTACTGGAAACGAATGCTTTAACCTAGAAGAATAAAAATTGGGCAGCCAAGTGGGCTTAGTGAACTGATCATTACCACCAAGTATCATCATGATTTGGTGAAAAAATATTTGCTGAGATTTCTGCAAACTAGTAGTTTTTTGGAAGTTTGGCAACCCCTTTCAAACGAAAGTGTTTTTCGCCAGTCTCTGCATGGGGTACTTCAAGAGGAAACAAACCATAGAGATAGAACTTAGAACTACTTCATTTGGTCAAGTTTCAAGGAGCTAGCACAAACCGTGTTTGATTTAGAATTCCAAACACAGCTATCTATGTAGGAGTAAACAGAGTGAAACCTAAAAATTCAAAGTATTACTGGAAACGAATGCTTGAGCCTGGAAGAGTGAAAATTGGGCAGCGAAGTGGGCTTAGTGAACTTATCATTACCACCAAGTATCATCAAGATTTGGTGAAAAAATGTTTGCTGAGATTTCAGCAAACTAGTAGTTTTTTGGAAGCTTGGAAACCCCTTTCAAACGAAAGTGTTTTTCGCCAGTCTCTGCATGGGGTACTTCAAGAGGAAACAAACCATAGAGATAGAACTTAGAACTACTTCATTTGGTCAAGTTTCAAAGAGCTAGCACAAACCGTGTTTGATTTAGAATTCCAAACACAGCTATCTATCTAGGAGAAAACAGAGTGAAACCTAAAAATTCAAACTGTTACTGGAAACGAATCCTTCAACCTAGAAGAATAAAAATTGGGCAGCCAAGTGGGATTAGTGAACTGATCATTACCACAAAGTATCATCAAGGTTTGGTGAAAAAATGTTTGCTGACATTTCAGCAAACTAGTAGTTTTTTGAAAGCTTGGAAACCCCTTTCAAAAGAAAGAGTTTTTCGCCAGTCTCTGCATGGGGTACTTCAAGAGGAAACAAACCATAGTGATAGAACTTAGAACTACTTCATTTGGTCAAGTTTCAAGGAGCTAGCACAAACCGTGTTTGATTTAGAATTCGAAAAACAGCTATCTATGTATGAGAAAACAGAGTGAAACCTAAAATTTCAAATTGTTACTGGAAACGAATGCTTCAACCTAGAAGAATAAATATTGGGCAGCCAAGTGGGATTATTGAACTGATCATTACCACCAAGTATCATCAAGATTTCTTGAAAAAAATGTTTGCTGAGATTTCAGCAAACTAGTAGTTTTTTGGAAGATTGGCAACCCCTTTCAAAGAAAGTGTTTTTCGCCAGTCTCTGCATGGGGTACTTCAAGAGGAAACAAACCATAGTGATAGAACTTAGAACTACTTCATTTGGTCAAATTTCAAGGAGTTAGCAAAAACCGTGTTTGATTTAGAGTTTCAAACACATCTATCTATATAGCAGAAAAAAGAGTGAAACCTAAAAACTCAAAGTGTTACTGGAAACGAACGCTTGAACCTAGAAGAGTGAAAATTGGGCAGCCAAGTGGGCTTAGTGAACTGATCATTACCACCAAGTATCATCATGATTTGGTGAAAAAATGTTTGCTGAGATTTCAGCAAACTAGTAGTTTTTTGGAAGCTTGGAAACCCTTTTCAAACGAAAGTGTTTTTCGCCAGTCTCTGCATGGGGTACTTCAAGAGGAAACAAACCATAGAGATAGAACTTAGAACTACTTCATTTGGTCAAGTTTCAAAGAGCTAGCACAAACCGTGTTTGATTTAGAATTCCAAACACAGCTATCTATGTAGGAGAAAACAGAGTGAAACCTAAAAATTCAAACTGTTACTGGAAATGAATCCTTCAACCTAGAAGAATAAAAATTGGGCAGCCAAGTGGGATTAGTGAACTGATCATTACCACAAAGTATCATCAAGATTTGGTGAAAAAATGTTTGCTGAGATTTCAGCAAACTAGTATTTTTTTGGAAGCTTGGAAACCCCTTTCAAAAGAAAGTGTTTTTCGCCAGTCTCTGCATGGGGTACTTCAAGAGGAAACAAACCATAGTGATAGAACTTAGAACTACTTCATTTGGTCAAGTTTCAAAGAGCTAGCACAAACCGTGTTTGATTTAGAATTCCAAACACAGCTATCTATGTATGAGAAAACAGAGTGAAACCTAAAATTTCAAATTGTTACTGGAAACGAATGCTTCAACCTAGAAGAATAAATATTGGGCAGCCAAGTGGGATTATTGAACTGATCATTACCACCAAGTATCATATAGATTTGGTGAAAAAACGTTTGCTGAGATTTCAGCAAACTAGTAATTTTTTGGAAGCTTGGCAACTCCTTTCAAACGAAAGTGTTTTTTGCCAGTCTTTGCATGGGGTACTTCAAGAGGAAACAAACCATAGAGATAGAACTTAGAACTGCTTCATTTGGTCAAGTTTCAAGGAGCTAGCACAAACCGTGTTGTATTTAGAGTTTCAAACACATCTATCTATATAGCAGAAAACAGAGTGAAACCTAAAATTCAAAGTGTTACTGGAAACGAAGGCTTGAACATAGAAGAGTGAAAATTGGGCAGCCAAGTGGGCTTAGTGAACTGATCATTACCACCAAGTATCATCAAGATTTGGTGAAAAAATGTTTGCTGAGATTTCTTCAAACTAGTAGTTTTTTGGAAGCTTGACAACCCCTTTCAAACGAAAGTGTTTTTCGCCAGTCTCTGCATGGGGTACTTCAAGAGGAAACAAACCATAGAGATAGAACATAGAACTACTTCATTTGGTCAAGTTTCAAAGAGCTAGCACAAACCGTGTTTGATTTAGAATTCCAAACACAGCTATCTATGTAGGAGAAAACAGAGTGAAACCTAAATATTCAAACTGTTACTGGAAACGAATGCTTCAACCTAGAAGAATAAAAATTGGGCAGCCAAGTGGGATTAGTGAACTGATCATTACCACCAAGTATCATCAAGATTTGGTGAAAAAATGGTTGCTGAGATTTCAGCAAACTAGTAGTTTTTTGGAAGCTTGGCAACCCCTTTCAAACGAAAGTGTTTTTCGCCAGTCTCTGCATGGGGTACTTCAAGAGGAAACAAACCATAGAGATAGAACATAGAACTACTTCATTTGGCCAAGTTTCAAGGAGCTAGCACAAACCGTGTTTGATTTAGAGTTTCAAACACATCTATCTATATAGCAGAAAACAGAGTGAAACCTAAAAATTCAAAGAGTTAGTGGAAACGAACGCTTGAATCTAGAATAGTGAAAATTTGGCAGCCAAGTGGGCTTAGTGAACTGATCATTACCATCAAGAATCATCAAGATTTGGTGAAAAAATGTTTGCTGAGATTTCAGAAAACTTGAAGTTTTTTGGAAGCTTCGCAACCACTTTCAAATGAAAGTGCTTTTTGCCAGTCTCTGCATGGGGTACTTCAAGAGGAAACAAACCATAGAGATAGAACTTAGAACTACTTCATTTTGTCAAGTTTCAAGGAGCTAGCACAAACCGTGTTTGATTTAGAATTCCAAACACAGCTATCTATGTAGGAGAAAACAGAGTGAAACCTAAAAATTCAAACTGTTACTGGAAACGAATGCTTCAACCTAGAAGAATAAAAATTGGGCAGCCAAGTGGGCTTAGTTAACTGATCATTACCACCAAGTATCATCAAGATTTGGTGAAAAAATATTTGCTGAGATTTCAGCAAACTAGTAGTTTTTTGGAAGCTTGGCAACCCCTTTCAAACGAAAGTGTTTTTCGCCAGTCTCTGCATGGGGTACTTAAAGAGGTAACAAACCATAGAGATAGAACTTAGAGCTACTTCATTTTCTCAAGTTTCAAGGAGCTAGCACAAACCGTGTTTGATTTAGAGTTTCAAACACATCTATCTATATAGCAGAAAACAGAGTGAAACCTAAAAATTCAAAGTGTTACTGGAAACGAACGCTTGAACCTAGAAGAGTGAAAATTGGGCAGCCAAGTGGGATTAGTGAACTGATCATTACCACCAAGTATCATCAAGATTTGGTGAAAAAATGTTTGCTGAGATTTCAGCAAACTAGTAGTTTTTTGGAAGCTTGGCAACCCCTTTCAAAAGAAATTGTTTTTCGCCAGTCCTGCATGGGTACTTCAAGAGGAAACAAACCATAGAGATAGAACTTAGAACTACTTCATTTGGTCAAATTCATGGAGCTAGCACAAACCGTGTTTATTTAGAATTCCAAACACAGCTATCTATCTAGGAGAAAACAGAGTGAAACCTAAAAATTCAAACTGTTACTGGAAACGAATCCTTCAACCTAGAAGAATAAAAATTGGGCAGCCAAGTGGGATTAGTGAACTGATCATTACCACAAAGTATCATCAAGGTTTGGTGAAAAAATGTTTGCTGAGATTTCAGCAAACTAGTAGTTTTTTGAAAGCTTGGAAACCCCTTTCAAAAGAAAGTGTTTTTCGACAGTCTCTGCATGGGGTACTTCAAGAGGAAACAAACCATAGTGATAGAACTTAGAACTAATTCATTTGGTCAAGTTTCAAGGAGCTAGCACAAACCGTGTTTGATTTAGAATTCCAAACACAGCTATCTATGTATGAGAAAACAGAGTGAAACCTAAAATTTCAAATTGTTACTGGAAACGAATGCTTCAACCTAGAAGAATAAATATTGGGCAGCCAAGTGGGATTATTGAACTGATCATTACCACCAAGTATCATCAAGATTTCTTGAAAAAAATGTTTGCTGAGATTTCAGCAAACTAGTAGTTTTTTGGAAGTTTGGCAACCCCTTTCAAACGAAAGTGTTTTTCGCCAGTCTCCGCATGGGGTAGTTCAAGAGGAAGCAAACCATAGAGATAGAACTTAGAACTACTTCATTTGGTCAAGTTTCAAGGAGCTAGCACAATCCGTGTTTGATTTAGAGTTTCAAACACATCTATCTATATACCATAAAACAGGGTGAAACCTAAAATTCAAAGTGTTACTGGAAACGAACGCTTGAACCTAGAAGATGAAAATTGGGCTGCCAAGTGGGCTTAGTGAAGTGATCATTACCACCAAGTATCATCAAGATTTGGTGAAAAAATATTTGCTGAGATTTCTGCAAACTAGTAGTTTTTTGGAAGCTTGGCAACTCCTTTCAAATGAAAGTGCTTTTCGCCAGTCTCTGCATGGGGTCCTTCAAGAGGAAACAAACCATAGAGATAGAACTTAGAACTACTTCATTTGGTCAAGTTTCAAGGAGCTAGCACAAACCGTGTTTGATTTAGAGTTTCAAACACATCTATGTATATAGCAGAAAACAGAGTGAAACCTAAAAATTCAAAGTGTTACTGGAAACGAACGGTTGAACCTAGAAGAGTGAAAATTGGGCTGCCAAGTGGGCTTAGTGAAGTGATCATTACCACCAAGTATCATCAAGTTTTGGTGAAAAAAATGTTTGCTGAGATTTCAGAAAACTAATAGTTTTTTGGAACCTTGGCAACCCCTTTCAAATGAAAGTGTTTTCGCCAGTCTCTGCATGGGGTTTTCCAAGAGGAAACAAACCATAGAGATAGAACTTAGAACTACTTCATTTGGTCAAGTTTCAAGGAGCTAGCACAAACCGTGTTTGATTTAGAGTTTCAAACACATCTATCTATACAGCAGAAAACAGAGTGAAACCTAAAAATTCAAAGTGTTACTGGAAACGAACGCTTGAACCTAGAAGAGTGAAAATTGGGCAGCCAAGTGGGATTAGTGAACTGATCATTACCACCAAGTATCATCAAGATTTGGTGAAAAAATGTTTGCTGAGATTTCAGCAAACTAGTAGTTTTTTGGAAGCTTGGCAACCCCTTTCAAACGAAAGTGTTTTTCGCCAGTCTCTGCATGGGGTACTTCAAGAGGAAACAAACCATAGAGAGAGAACTTAGAACTACTTCATTTGGTCAAGTTTCAAGGAGCTAGCACAAACCGTGTTTGATTTAGAATTCCAAACACAGCTATCTATGTAGGAGAAAACAGAGTGAAACTAAAAATTCAAACTGTTACTGGAAACGAATGCTTTAACCTAGAGTATTAAAAATTGGGCAGCCAAGTGGGATTAGTGAACTGATCATTACCACCAAGTATCATCAAGATTTGGTGAAAAAATATTTGCTGAGAATTCTGCAAACTAGTAGTTTTTTGGAAGCTTGGCAACCCCTTTCAAACAAAAGTGTTTTTCGCCAGTCTCTGCATGGGGTACTTCAAGAGGAAGCAAACCATAGAGATAGAACTTAGAACTAGTTCATTTGGTCAAGTTTCAAGGAGCTAGCACAAACCGTGTTTGATTTAGAGTTTCAAACACATCTATCTATATAGCAGAAACAGAGTGAAACCTAAAAATTCAAAGTGTTACTGGAAACGAATGCTTTAACCTAGAAGAATAAAAATTGGGCAGCCAAGTGTGATCAGTGAACTGATCATTACGACCAAGTATCATAAAGATTTGGTGAAAAAATGTTTGCTGAGATTTCAGCAAACTAGTAGTTTTTTGGAAGCTAGGCAACCTCTTTCAAACGAAAGTGTTTTTCGCCAGTGTCTGCATGGGGTACTTCAAGAGGAAACAAACCATAGAGATAGAACTTAGAACTACTTCATTTGGTCAAGTTTCAAGGAGCTAGCACAAACCGTGTTTGATTTAGAGTTTCAAACACATCTATCTATATAGCAGAAAACAGAGTGAAACCTAAAAATTCAAAGTGTTACTGGAAACGAACGGTTGAACCTAGAAGAGTGAAAATTGGGCTGCCAAGTGGGCTTAGTGAAGTGATCATTACCACCAAGTATCATCAAGATTTGGTGAAAAAATGTTTGCTGAGATTTCTGCAAACTAGTAGTTTTTTGGAAGCTTGGTAACCCCTTTCAAACAAAAGTGCTTTTCGCCAGTCTCTGCATGGGGTACTTCAAGAGGAAACAAACCATAGAGATAGAACTTAGAACTACTTCATTTGGTCAAGTTTCAAGGAGCTAGCACAAACCGTGTTTGAGTTAGAGTTTCAAACACATCTATCTATATAGCAGAAAACAGAGTGAAACCTAAAAATTCAAAGTGTTACTGGAAACGAATGCTTTAACCTAGAAGAATAAAAATTGGGCAGCCAAGTGTGATCAGTGAACTGATCATTACCACCAAGTATCATAAATATTTGGTGAAAAAATGTTTGCTGAGATTTCAGCAAACTAGTAGTTTTTTGGAAAATTGGCAACCTCTTTCAAACGAAAGTGTTTTTCGCCAGTCTCTGCATGGGGTACTTCAAGAGGAAACAAACCATAGAGAGAGAACTTAGAACTACTTCATTTGGTCAAGTTTCAAGGAGCTAGCACAAACCGTGTTTGATTTAGAGTTTCAAACACATCTATCTATATAGCAGAAAACAGAGTGAAACCTAAAAATTCAAAGTGTTACTGGAAACGAACGGTTGAACCTAGAAGAGTGAAAATTGGGCTGCCAAGTGGGCTTAGTGAAGTGATCATTACCACCAAGTATCATCAAGATTTGGTGAAAAAAAGGTTGCTGAGATTTCAGAAATCTACTAGTTTTTTGGAAGCTTGGCAACCCATTTCAAATGAAAGTGCTTTTCGCCAGTCTCTGCATGGGGTCCTTCAAGAGGAAACAAACCATAGAGATAGAACTTAGAACTACTTCATTTTGTCAAGTTTCAAGGAGCTAGCACAAACCGTGTTTGATTTAGAGTTTCAAACACATCTATCTATACAGCAGAAAACAGAGTGAAACCTAAAAATTCAAAGTGTTACTGGAAACGAACGCTTGAACCTAGAAGAGTGAAAATTGGGCAGCCAAGTGGGATTAGTGAACTGATTATTACCACCAAGTATCATCAAGATTTGGTGAAAAAATTTTGCTGAGATTTCAGCAAACTAGTAGTTTTTTGGAAGTTTGGCAACCCCTTTCAAACGAAAGTGTTTTTCGCCAGTCTCTGCATGGGGTACTTCAAGAGGAAACAAACCATAGGGAGAGAACTTAGAACTACTTCATTTGGTCAAGTTTCAAGGAGCTAGCACAAACCGTGTTTGATTTAGAATTCCAAACACAGCTATCTATGTAGGAGAAAACAGAGTGAAACCTAAAAATTCAAAGTGTTACTGGAAACGAACGCTTGAACCTAGAAGAGTGAAAATTGGGCAGCCAAGTGGGATTAGTGAACTGATCATTAGCACCAACTATCATCAAGATTTGGTGAAAAAATATTTGCTGAGATTTCAGCAAACTAGTAGTTTTTTGAAAGCTTGGCAACCCCTTTCAATCGAAAGTGTTTTTCGCCAGTCTCTGCATGGGGTACTTCAAGAGGAAACAAACCATAGAGAGAGAACTTAGAACTAATTCATTTGGTCAAGTTTCAAGGAGCTAGCACAAACTGTGTTTGATTTAGAATTCCAAACACAGCTATCTATGTAGGAGAAAACACAGTGAAATCTAAAAATTCAAACTGTTACTGGAAACGAATGCTTTAACCTAGAAAAATAAAAATTGGGCAGCCAAGTGGGATTAGTGAACTGATCATTACCACCAAGTATCATCAAGATTTGGTGAAAAAATGTTTGCTGAGATTTCAGCAAACTAGTAGTTTTTTGGAAGCTTGGCAACAACTTTCAAACGAAAGTGTTTTTCGCCAGTCTCTGCATGGGGTACTTCAAGAGGAAACAAACCATAGAGATAGAACTTAGAACTACTTCATTTGGTCAAGTTTCAAGGAGCTAGCACAAACCGTGTTTGATTTAGAGTTTCAAACACATCTATCTATATAGCAGAAAACAGAGTGAAACCTAAAATTTCAAAGTGTTACTGGAAACGAACGCTTGAACCTAGAAGAGTGAAAATTGGGCAGCCAAGTTGACTTAGTGAACTGATCAATACCACCAAGTATCATCAAGATTTGGTGAAAAAATGTTTGCTGAGATTTCAGCAAACTAGTAGTTTTTTGGAAGCTTGGCAACCCCTTTCAAACGAAAGTGTTTTTCGTCAGTCTCTGCATGGGGTACTTCAAGAGGAAACAAACCATAGAGATAGAACTTAGAAATACTTCATTTGGTCAAGTTTCAAGGAGCAAGCACAAAACGTGTTTGATTTAGCGTTTCAAACACATCTATCTATATACCAGAAAACAGAGTGAAACCTAAAAATTCAATGTGTTACTGGAAACGAACGCTTGAACCTAGAAGAGTGAAAATTGGGCAGCCAAGTGGGCTTGGTGAACTGATCATTTCCACAAACTATCATCAAGATTTGGTGAAAAAATGTTTGCTGAGATTTCAGCAAACTAGTAGTTTTTTGGAAGCTTGGCAACCCCTTTCAAACGAAAGTGTTTTTCGCCAGTCTCTGCATGGGGTACTTCAAGAGGAAACAAACAATAGAGATAGAACTTAGAACTACTTCATTTGGTCAAGGTTCAAGGAGCTAGCACAAACCGTGTTTGATTTAGAGTTCCAAACACAACTATCTATGTAGGAGAAAACAGAGTGAAACCTAAAAATTCAAACTGTTACTGGAAACGAATGCTTCAACCTAGAAGAATAAAAATTGGGCAGCCAATTGGGATTAGTGAACTCATCATTACCACCAAGTATCATCAAGTTTTGGTGAAAAAATGTTTGCTGAGATTTCAGCAAACTAGTAGTTTTTTGGAAGCTTGGCAACCCCTTTCAAACGAAAGTGTTTTTCGCCAGTCTCTGCATGGGGTACTTCAAGAGGAAACAAACCATAGAGATAGAACTTAGAACTACTTCATTTGGTCAAGTTTCAAGGAGCTAGCACAAACCGCGTTTGATTTAGAATTCCAAACACAGCTATCTATGTAGGGGAAAACAGAGTGAAACCTAAAATTTCAAACTGTTACTGGAAACGAACGCTTGAACCTAGAAGAGTGAAAATTGGGCACCCAAGTGGGCTTAGTGAACTGATCAATACCACCAAGTATCATCAAGTTTTGGTGAAAAATGTTTGCTGAGATTTCAGCAAACTAGTAGTTTTTCGGAAGCTTGTCAACCCCTTTCAAACGAAAGGGTATTTCGCCACTCTCTGCAATGGGTACTTCAAGAGGAAACAAACCATAGAGATAGAACTTAGAACTACTTCATTTGGTCAAGTTTCAAAAAGCTAGCACAAACCGTGTTTGATTTAGAGTTTCAAACACATCTATCTATATAGCAGAAAACAGAGTGAAACCTAAAAATTCAAAGTGTTACTGGAAACGAACGCTTGAACCTAGAAGAGTGACAATTGGGCAGCCAAGTGTGCTTAGTGAACTGATCATTACCACCAAGTATCATCAAGATTTGGTGAAACAATGTTTGCTGAGATTTCAGTAAACTAGTAGTTTTTTGGAAGCTTGGCAACCCCTTTCAAACGAAAGTGTTTTTCGCCAGTCTCTGCATGGGGTACTTCAAGAGGAAACAAATCATAGAGATAGAACTTAGAGCTACTTCATTTGGTCAAGTTTCAAGGAGCTAGCACAAACCCTGTTTGATTTAGAGTTTCAAACACATCTATCTATATAGCAGAAAACGGAGTGAAACCTAAAAATTCAAAGAGTTACTGGAAACGAACGCTTGAACCTAGAAGAGTGAAAACTGGGCAGCCAAGTGGGATTAGTGAACTGATCATTACCACCAAGTATCATCAAGATTTTGTGAAAAAATGTTTGCTGAGATTTCAGCAAACTTGTAGTTTTTGGAAGCTTGGCAACCCCTTTCAAACCAAAGTGTTTTTCGCCAGTATCTGCATGGGTTACTTCAAGAGGAAACAAACCATAGAGAAAGAACTTAGAACTACTTCATTTGGTCAAGTTTCAAGGAGCTAGCACAAACCGTGTTTGATTTAGAATTCCAAACACAGCTATCTATGTAGGAGAAAACAGAGTGAAACCTAAAATTTCAAACTGTTACTAGAAACGAATGCTTCAACGTAGAAGAATAAAAATTGGGCAGCCAAGTTGGATTATTGAACTGATCATTACCACCAAGAATCATCAAGATTTGGTGAAAAAAATGTTTGCTGAGATTTCAGCAAACTAGTAGTTTTTTGGAAGCTTGGCAACCCCTTTCCAACGAAAGTGTTTTTCGCCAGTCTCTGCATGGGGTACTTCAAGAGGAAACAAACCATAGTGATAGAACTTAGAACTACTTCATTTGGTCAAGTTTCAAGGAGCTAGCACAAACCGTGTTTGATTTAGAGTTTCAAACACATCTATCTATATAGCAGAAAACAGAGTGAAACCTAAAATTCAAAGTGTTACTGGAAACGAACGCTTGAACCTAGAAGAGTGAAAATTGGGCAGCCAAGTGGGCTTAGTGAACTGATCAATACCACCAAGTATCATCAAGATTTGGTGAAAAAATGTTTGCTGAGATTTCAGCAAACTAGTAGTTTTTTGGAAGCTTGGCCACCCCTTTCAAATGAAAGTGCTTTTCGCCAGTCTCTGCATGGGGTACTTCAAGAGGAAAAAACCATAGAGATAGAACTTAGAACTACTTCATTTTGTCAAGTTTCAAGGAGCTAGCAGAAACCGTGTTTGATTTAGAGTTTCAAACACATCTATCTATATAGCAGAAAAAAAAGTGAAACCTAAAAATTCAAAGTGTTACTGGAAACAAACGCTTGAAAATAGAAGAGTGAGAATTGGGCAGACAAGAGGGATTAGTGAACTGATCATTACCCCCAAGTATCATCAAGATTTGGTGAAAAAAGTTTTGCTGAGATTTCAGCAAACTAGTAGTTTTTTGGAAGCTTGGAAACCCCTTTCAAAAGAAAGTGTTTTTCGCCAGTCCCTGCATGGGGTACTTCAAGAGGAAACAAACCAAAGAGATAGAACTTAGAACTACTTCATTTGGTCAAGTTTCAAGGAGCTAGCACAAACCGTGTTTGATTTAGAATTTCAAACACAGCTATCTATGTAGGAGAAAACAGAGTGAAACCTAAAATTTCAATCTGTTACTGGAAACGAATGCTTCAACCTAGAAGAATAAAAATTGGGCAGCCAAGTGTGATTAGTGAACTGATCATTACCCCCAAGTATCATCAAGATTTGGTGAAAAAAGGTTTGCTGAGATTTCAGCAAACTAGTAGTTTTTTGGAAGCTTGGAAACCCCTTTCAAATAAAAGTGTTTTTCGCCAGTCTCTGCATGGGGTACTTCAAGAGGAAACAAACCATAGAGATAGAACTTAGAACTACTTCATTTTGTCAAGTTTCAAGGAGCTAGCACAAACCGTGTTTGATTTAGTATTCCAAACACAGCTATCTATGTAGTAGAAAACAGAGTGAAACCTAAAAATTCAAACTGTTACTGGAAACAAATGCTTCAACCTAGAAGAATAAAAAATGTCAGCCAATTGGGATTAGTGAATGATCATTACCACCAAGTATCATCAAGATTTGGTGAAAAAATGTTTGCTGAGATTTCAGCAAACTAGTAGTTTTTTGGAAGCTTGGCAACCCCTTTCAAACGAAAGGGTTTTTCGCCACTCTCTGCAAGGGGTACTTCAAGAGGAAACAAACCATAGAGATAGAACTTAGAACTACTTCATTTGGTCAAGTTTCAAGGAGCTAGCACAAACCGTGTTTGATTTAGAGTTTCAAACACATCTATTTATATAGCAGAAAACAGAGTGAAACCTAAAAATTCAAAGTGTTACTGGAAACGAATGCTTGAACCTAGAAGTGTGACAATTGGGCAGCCAAGTGTGCTTAGTGAACTGATCATTACCACCAAGTATCCTCAAGATTTGGTGAAAAAATGTTTGCTGAGATTTCAGGAAACTAGTAGTTTTTTGGAAGCTTGGCAACCCCTTTCAAACGAAAGTGTTTTTCGCCAGTCTCTGCATGGGGTACTTCAAAGGAAACAAACCATAGAGAGAGAACTTAGAACTACTTCATTTGGTCAAGTTACAAGGAGCTAGCACAAACCGTGTTTTATTTAGAATTCCAAACACAGCTATCTATGTAGGAGAAAACAGAGTGAAACCTAAAATTCCAAACTGTTACTGGAAACGAATGCTTCAACCTAGAAGGATAAAAATAGGGCAGCCAAGTGGGATTATTGAACTGATCATTACCACCAAGAATCATCAAGATTTGGTGAAAAAAATGTTTGCTGAGATTTCAGCAAACTAGTAGTTTTTTGGAAGCTTGGCATCCCCTTTCAAACGAAAGTGTTTTTCGCCAGTCTCTGCATGGGATACTTCAAGAGGAAACAAACCATAGAGAGAGAACTTAGAACTACTTCATTTGGTCAAGTTTCAAGGAGCTAGCACAAACCGTGTTTGATTTAGAGTTTCAAACACATCTATCTATATAGCAGAAAACAGAGTGAAACCTAAAATTCAAAGTGTTACTGGAAACGAAAGCTTGAACCTAGAAGAGTGAAAATTGGGCAGCCAAGTGGGCTTAGTGAACTGATCAATACCACCAAGTATCATCAAGATTTGGTGAAAAAATGTTTGCTGAGATTTCAGCAAACTAGTAGTTTTTTGGAAGCTTGGCAACCCCTTTCAAACGAAATTGCTTTTCGCCAGTCTCTGCATTGGGTACTTCAAAAGAAAACAAACCATAGCGATAGAACTTAGAACTACTTCATTTGGTCAAGTTTCAAGGAGCTAGCACAAACCGTGTTTGATTTAGAATTCCAAACATAGCTATCTATGTAGGAGAAAACAGAGTGAAACCTAAAAATTCAAACTGTTACTGGAAATGAATGCTTCCACCTAGAAGAATAAAAATTGGGCAGCCAAGTGGGATTAGTGAACTGATCATTACCACCAAGTATCATCAAGATTTGGTGAAAAAATGTTTGCTGAGATTTCAGCAAACTAGTAGTTTTTTGGAAGCTTGGCAACCCCTTTAAAACGAAAGTGTTTTTCGCCAGTCTCTGCATGGGGTACTTCAAGAGGAAACAAAACATAGAGATAGAACTTAGAACTACTTCATTTTGTCAAGTTTCAAAGAGCTAGCACAAACCGTGTTTGATTTAGAATTCCAAACACAGCTATCTATGTAGGAGAAAACAGAGTGAAACCTAAAATTTCAATCTGTTACTGGAAACGAATGCTTCAACCTAGAAGAATAAAAATTGGGCAGCCAAGTGTGATTAGTGAACTGATCATTACCACCAAGTATCATCAAGATTTGGTGAAAAAATGTTTGCTGAGATTTCAGCAAACAAGTAGTTTTTTGGAAGCTTGGCAACCCCTTTCAAACGAAAGGGTTTTTCCCCACTCTCTGCAAGGGCTACTTCAATAGGAAACAAACCATAGAGATAGAACTTAGAACTACTTCATTTGGTCAAGTTTCAAGGAGCTAGCACAAACCGTGTTTGATTTAGAGTTTCAAACACATCTATCTATATAGCAGAAAACAGAGTGAAACCTAAAAATTCAAAGTGTTACTGGAAACGAACGCTTGAACCTAGATGAGTGACAATTGGGCAGCCAAGTGTGCTTAGTGAACTGATCATTACCACCAAGTATCATCAAGATTTGGTGAAAAAATGTTTGCTGAGATTTCAGCAAACTAGTAGTTTTTTGGAAGCTTGGAAACCCCTTTCAAAAGAAAGTGTTTTTCGCCAGTCTCTGCATGGGGTACTTCAAGAGGAAACAAACCATAGAGATAGAACTTAGAACTACTTCATTTGGTCAAGTTTCAAGGAGCTAGCACAAACCGTGTTTGATTTAGAATTCCAAACACAGCTATCTATGTAGGAGAAAACAGAGTGAAACCTAAAATTTCAAACTGTTACTGGAAACGAATGCTTCAACCTAGAAGGATAGAAATTGGGCAGCCAAGTGGGATTATTGAACTGATCATTACCACCAAGAATCATCAAGATTTGGTGAAAAAAATGTTTGCTGAGATTTCAGCAAACTAGTAATTTTTTGGAAGCTTGTCAACCCCTTTCAAACGAAAGTGTTTTTCGCCAGTCTCTGCATGGGGTACTTCAAGAGGAAACAAACCATAGAGATAGAACTTAGATCTACTTCATTTGATCAAGTTTCGAGGAGCTAGCACAAACCTTGTTTGATTTAGAATTCCAAACACAGCTATCTATGTAGGAGAAAACAGAGTGAAACCTAAAAATTCAAACTGTTACTGGAAAAGAATGCTTCAACCTAGAAGAATAAAAATTGGGCAGCCAAGTGGGATTAGTGAACTGATCATTCCCACCATGTATCATCAAGATTTGGTGAAAAAATGTTTGCTGAGATTTCAGCAAACTAGTAGTTTTTTGGAAGCTTGGCAACCCCTTTGAAACGAAAGTGTTTTTCGCCAGTCTCTGCATGGGGTACTTCAAGAGGAAACAAACCATAGAGATAGAACTTAGAACTACTTCATTTGGTCAAGTTTCAAGGAGCTAGCACAAACCGTGTTTGATTTAGAATTCCAAACACAGCTATCTATGTAGGAGAAAACAGAGTGAAACCTAAAAATTCAAACTGTTACTGGAAACGAATGTTTGAACCTAGAAGAATAAATATTGGGGAGCCAATGAGGATTAATGAACTGATCATTACCACCAAGTATCATCTAGATTTGGTGAAAAAATGTTTGCTGAGATTTCAGCAAACTAGTAGTTTTTTGGAAGCTTGGCAACCCCTTTCAAACGAAAGGGTTTTTGGCCACTCTCTGCAAGGGGTACTTCAAGAGGAAACAAACCATAGAGATAGAACTTAGAACTACTTCATTTGGTCAAGTTTCAAGGAGCTAGCACAAACCGTGTTTGATTTAGGGTTTCAAACACATCTATCCATATAGCAGAAAATAGAGTGAAACCTAAAAATTCAAAGTGTTACTGGAAACGAACGCTTGAACCTAGAAGAGTGAAAATTGGGCAGCCAAGTGTGCTTAGTGAACTGATCATTACCACCAAGTATCATCAAGATTTGGTGAAAAAATGTTTGCTGAGATTTCAGGAAACTAGTAGTTTTTTGGAAGCTTGGCAACCCCTTTCAAACGAAAGTGTTTTTCGCCAGTCTCTGCATGGGGTACTTCAAGAGGAAACAAACCATAGAGAGAGAACTTAGAACTACTTCATTTTGTCAAGTTTCAAGGAGCTAGCACAAACCGTGTTTGATTTAGAATTCCAAACACAGCTATCTATGTAGGAGAAAACAGAGTGAAACTTGAAAATTCAAACTGTTACTGGAAACGAACGCTTTAACCTAGAAGAGTGAAAATTGGGCATCCAAGTGGGCTTAGAGAACTGATCATTACCACCAAGTATCATAAAGATTTGGTGAAAAAACGTTTGCTGAGATTCAGCAAACTAGTAATTTTTTGGAAGCTTGGCAACCCCTTTCAAACGAAAGTGTTTTTTGCCAGTCTCTGCATGGGGTACTTCAGGAGGAAACAAACCATAGAGATAGAACTTAGAACTACTTCATTTGGTCAAGTTTCAAGGAGCTAGCACAAACCGTGTTTGATTTAGAATTCCAAACACAGCTATCTATGTAGGAGAAAAGAGTGAAACCTAAAAATTCAAACTGTTACTGGAAACGAATGCTTCAACCTAGAACAATAAAAATTGGGCAGCCAAGTGGGATTAGTGAACTGATCATTACCACCAAGTATCATCAAGATTTGGTGAAAAAATGTTTGCTGAGATTTCAGCAAACTAGTAGTTTTTTGGAAGCTTGGCAACCCCTTTCAAACGAAAGTGTTTTTCGCCAGTCTCTGCATGGGGTACTTCAAGAGGAAACAAACCATAGAGATAGAACTAAGAACTACTTCATTTGGTCAAGTTTCCAGGAGCTAGCACAAACCGTGTTTGATTTAGAATTCCAAACACAGCTATCTATGTAGGAGAAAACAGAGTGAAACCTAAAATTTCAAACTGTTACTGGGAACGAATGCTTCAACCTAGAAGAATAAAAATTGGGCAGCCAAGAGGGATTATTGAACTGATCATTACCAGCAAGTATCATCAAGATTTGTTGAAAAAAATGTTTGCTGAGATTTCAGCAAACTAGTAGTTTTTTGGAAGCTTGGCAACCCCTTTCAAACGAAAGTGTTTTTCGCCAGTCTCTGCATGGGGTACTTCAAGAGGAAACAAACCATAGAGATAGAACTTAGAACTACTTCATTTGGTCAAGTTTCAAGGAGCTAGAACAAACCGTGTTTGATTTAGAATTCCAAACACAGCTATCTATGTAGGAGAAAACAGAGTGAAACCTAAAATTTCAAACTGTTACTGGAAACGAATGCTTCAACATAGAAGGATAGAAATTGGGCAGCCAAGTGGGATTATTGAACTGATCATTACCACCAAGAATCATCAAGATTTGGTGAAAAAAATGTTTGCTGAGATTTCAGCAAACTAGTAGTTTTTTGGAAGCTTGGCAACCCCTTTCAAACGAAAGGGTTTTTCACCACTCTCTGCAAGGGGTACTTCAAGAGGAAACAAACCATAGAGAGAGAACTTAGAACTACTTCATTTGGTCAAGTTTCAAGGAGCTAGCACAAACCGTGTTTGATTTAGGGTTTCAAACACATCTATCTATATAGCAGAAAATAGAGTGAAACCTAAAAATTCAAAGTGTTACTGGAAACGAACGCTTGAACCTAGAAGAGTGAAAATTGGGCAGCCAAGTGTGCTTAGTGAACTGATCATTACCACCAAGTATCATCAAGATTTGGTGAAAAAATGTTTGCTGAGATTTCAGGAAACTAGTAGTTTTTTGGAAGCTTGGCAACCCCTTTCAAACGAATTTGTTTTTCGCCAGTCTCTGCATGGGGTACTTCAAGAGGAAACAAACCATAGAGAGAGAACTTAGAACTACTTCATTTGGTCAAGTTTCAAGGAGCTAGCACAAACCGTGTTTGATTTAGGGTTTCAAACACATCTATCTATATAGCAGAAAATAGAGTGAAACCTAAAAATTCAAAGTGTTACTGGAAACGAACGCTTTAACCTAGAAGAGTGAAAATTGGGCATCCAAGTGGGCTTAGAGAACTGATCATTACCACGAAGTATCATAAAGATTTGGTGAAAAAACGTTTGCTGAGATTCAGCAAACTAGTAATTTTTTGGAAGCTTGGCAACCCCTTTCAAACGAAAGTGTTTTTTGCCAGTCTCTGCATGGGGTACTTCAGGAGGAAACAAACCATAGAGATAGAACTTAGAACTACTTCATTTGGTCAAGTTTCAAGGAGCTAGCACAAACCGTGTTTGATTTAGAATTCCAAACACAGCTATCTATGTAGGAGAAAAGAGTGAAACCTAAAAATTCAAACTGTTACTGGAAACGAATGCTTCAACCTAGAACAATAAAAATTGGGCAGCCAAGTGGGATTGTGAACTGATCATTACCACCAAGTATCATCAAGATTTGGTGAAAAAATGTTTGCTGAGATTTCAGCAAACTAGTAGTTTTTTGGAAGCTTGGCAACCCCTTTCAAACGAAAGTGTTTTTCGCCAGTCTCTGCATGGGGTACTTCAAGAGGAAACAAACCATAGAGATAGAACTAAGAACTACTTCATTTGGTCAAGTTTCAAGGAGCTAGCACAAACCGTGTTTGATTTAGAATTCCAAACACAGCTATCTATGTAGGAGAAAACAGAGTGAAACCTAAAATTTCAAACTGTTACTGGGAACGAATGCTTCAACCTAGAAGAATAAAAATTGGGCAGCCAAGAGGGATTATTGAACTGATCATTACCACCAAGTATCATCAAGATTTGTTGAAAAAAATGTTTGCTGAGATTTCAGCAAACTAGTAGTTTTTTGGAAGCTTGGCAACCCCTTTCAAACGAAAGTGTTTTTCGCCAGTCTCTGCATGGGGTACTTCAAGAGGAAACAAACCATAGAGATAGAACTTAGAACTACTTCATTTGGTCAAGTTTCAAGGAGCTAGTACAAACCGTGTTTGATTTAGAATTCCAAACACAGCTATCTATGTAGGAGAAAACAGAGTGAAACCTAAAAATTCAATCTGTTACTGGAAACGAATGCTTCAACCTAGGAGAATAAAAATTGGGCAGCCAAGTGGGCTTAGTGAACTGATCATTACCACCAAGTATCATCAAGATTTGGTGAAAAAATGTTTGCTGAGATTTCAGCAAACTAGTAGTTTTTTGGAAGCTTTTAAACCCCTTTCAAAAGAAAGTGTTTTTCGCCAGCCTCTGCATGGGGTACTTCAAGAGGAAACAAACCATAGAGATAGAACTTAGAACTACTTCATTTGGTCAAGATTCAAGGAGCTAGCACAAACCGTGTTTGATTTAGAATTCCAAACACAGCTATCTATGTAGGAGAAAACAGAGTGAAACCTAAAATTTCAAACTGTTACTGGAAACGAATGCTTCAACCTAGAAGAATAAAAATTGGGCAGCCAAGAGGGATTATTGAACTGATCATTTCCACCAAGTATCATCAAGATTTGTTGAAAAAAATGTTTGCTGAGATTTCAGCAAACTAGTAGTTTTTTGGAAGCTTGGCAATCCCTTTCAAACGAAAGTGTTTTTCGCCAGTCTCTGCATGGGGTACCTCAAGAGGAAACAAACCATAGAGATAGAACTTAGAACTACTTCATTTTGTCAAGTTTCACGGAGCTAGCACAAACCGTGTTTGATTTAGAATTCCAAACACAGCTATCTATGTAGGAGAAAACAGAGTTTAACCTAAAAATTCAAACTGTTACTGGAAACGAATTCTTCAACCTAGAAGAATAAAAATTGGGCAGCCAATTGGGATTAGTGAACTGATCATTACCACCAAGTTCATCAAGATTTGGTGAAAAAATGTTTGCTGAGATTTCAGCAAACTAGTAGTTTTTTGGAAGCTTGGCAACCCCTTTCAAACGAAAGCGTTTTTCGCCACTCTCTGCAAGGGTACTTCAAGAGGAAACAAACCATACAGATAGAACTTAGAACTACTTCATTTGGTCAAGTTTCAAGTAGCTAGCACAAACCGTGTTTGATTTAGAGTTTCAAACACATCTATCTATATAGCAGAAAACAGACTGAAACCTAAAAATTCAAAGTGTTACTGGAAATGAATGCTTGAACCTAGAAGAGTGACAATTGGGCAGCCAAGTGTGCTTAGTGAACTGATCATTACCACCAAGTATCATCAAGATTTGGTGAAAAAATGTTTGCTGTGATTTAAGGAAACTAGTAGTTTTTTGGAAGCTTGGCAACCCCTTTCAAACGAAAGTGTTTTTCGCCAGTCTCTGCATGGGGTACTTCAAGAGGAAACAAACCATAGAGATAGAACTTAGAACTACTTCATTTGGTCAAGTTTCAAGGAGCAAGCACAAACCGTGTTTGATTTAGGGTTTCAAACACATCTATCTATATAGCAGAAAACAGAGTGAAACCTAAAATTCAAAATGTTACTGGAAACGAACGCTTGAACCTAGAAGAGTGAAAATTGGACAGCCCAGTGGGCTTAGTGAACAGATCAATACCACCAAGTATCTTCAAGATTTGGTGAAATAATGTTTGCTGAGATTTCAGCAAACTAGTAGTTTTTTGGAAGCTTGGCAACCCCTTTCAAACGAAAGTGTTTTTCGCCAGTCTCTGCATGGGGTACTTCAAGAGGAAACAAAGCATAGAGATAGAACTTAGAACTACTTCATTTGGTCAAGTTTCAAGGAGCAAGCAGAAACAGTGTTTGATTTAGAGTTTCAAACACATCTATCTGTATAGCAGAAAAAAAAGTGAAACCTAAAAATTCAAAGTGTTACTGGAAACGAACGCTTGAACCTAGAAGGGTGAGAATTGGGGAGCCAAGTGGGATTAGTGAACTCATCATTACCACCAAGTATCATCAAGATTTGGTAAAAAAATGTTTGCTGAGATTTCAGGAAACTAGTAGTTTTTTGGAAGCTTGGCAACCCCTTTCAAACGAAAGTGTTCTTCGCCAGTCTCTGCATGGGGTACTTCAGAGGAAACAAACCATAGAGATAGAATTTAGAACTACTTCATTTGGTCAAGTTTCAAGGAGCTAGAACAAACCGTGTTTGATTTAGTATTCCAAAAACAGCTATCTATGTAGGAGAAAACAGAGTGAAACCTAAAAATTCAAACTGTTACTGGAAACGAATGCTTCAACCTAGAAGAATAAAAATTGGGCAGCCAAGTGGGATTAGTGAACTGATCATTACCACCAAGTATCATCAAGTTTTGGTGAAAAAATGTTTGCTGAGATTTCAGCAAACTAGTAGTTTTTTTGAAGCTTTTCAACCCCTTTCAAACGAAAGTGTTTTTCGCCAGTCTCTGCATGGGGTACATCAAGAGGAAACAAACCATAGAGATAGAACTTAGAACTACTTCATTTTGTCAAGTTTCAAGGAGCTAGCACAAACCGTGTTTGATTTAGAATTCCAAACACAGCTATCTATGTAGGAGAAAACAGAGTTAAACCTAAAAATTCAAACTGTTACTGGAAATGAATGCTTCCACCTAGAAGAATAAAAATTGGGCAGCCAAGTGGGATTAGTGAACTGATCATTACCACCAAGTATCATCAAGTTTTGGTGAAAAAATGTTTGCTGAGATTTCAGCAAACTAGTAGTTTTTTGGAAGCTTGGCAACCCCTTTCAAACGAAAGTGTTTTTCGCCAGTCTCTGCATGGGGTACTTCAAGAGGAAACAAACCATAGAGATAGAACTTAGAACTACTTCATTTTGTCAAGTTTCAAGGAGTTAGCACAAACCGTGTTTGATTTAGAATTCCAAACACAGCTATCTATGTAAGAGAAAACAGAGTGAAACCTAAAATTTCAATCTGTTACTGGAAACGAATGCTTCAACCTAGAAGAATAAAAATTGGGCAGCCAAGTGTGATTAGTGAACTGATCATTACCACCAAGTATCATCAAGATTTGGTGAAAAAATGTTTGCTGAGATTTCAGCAAACAAGTAGTTTTTTGGAAGCTTGGCAACCCCTTTCAAACGAAAGGGTTTTTCCCCACTCTCTGCAAGGGGTACTTCATGAGGAAACAAACCATAGAGATAGAACTTAGAACTACTTCATTTGGTCAAGTTTCAAGGAGCTAGCACAAACCGTGTTGGATTTAGAGTTTCAAACACATCTATCTATTTAGCAGAAAACAGAGTGAAACCTAAAAATTCAAAGTGTTACTGGAAACGAACGCTTGAACCTAGATGAGTGACAATTGGGCAGCCAAGTGTGCTTAGTGAACTGATCATTACCACCAAGTATCATCAAGATTTGGTGAAAAAATGTTTGCTGAGATTTCAGCAAACTAGTAGTTTTTTGGAAGCTTGGAAACCCCTTTCAAAAGAAAGTGTTTTTCGCCAGTCTCTGCATGGGGTACTTCAAGAGGAAACAAACCATAGAGATAGAACTTAGAACTACTTCATTTGGTCAAGTTTCAAGGAGCTAGAACAAACCGTGTTTGATTTAGAATTCCAAACACAGCTATCTATGTAGGAGAAAACAGAGTGAAACCTAAAATTTCAAACTGTTACTGGAAACGAATGCTTCAACCTAGAAGGATAGAAATTGGGCAGCCAAGTGGGATTATTGAACTGATCATTACCACCAAGAATCATCAAGATTTGATGAAAAAAATGTTTGCTGAGATTTCAGCAAACTAGTAGTTTTTGGAAGCTTGGCAACCCCTTTCAAACGAAAGGGTTTTTCGCCACTCTCTGCAAGGGGTACTTCAAGAGCAAACAAACCATAGAGATAGAACTTAGAACTACTTCATTTGGTCAAGTTTCAAGGAGCTAGCACAAACCGTGTTTGATTTAGAATTCCAAACACAGCTATCTATGTAGGAGAAAAGAGTGAAACCTAAAAATTCAAACTGTTACTGGAAACGAATGCTTCAACCTAGAACAATAAAAATTGGGCAGCCAAGTGGGATTAGTGAACTGATCATTACCACCAAGTATCATCAAGATTTGGTGAAAAAATGTTTGCTGAGATTTCAGCAAACTAGTAGTTTTTTGGAAGCTTGGCAACCCCTTTCAAACGAAAGTGTTTTTCGCCAGTCTCTGCATGGGGTACTTCAAGAGGAAACAAACCATAGAGATAGAACTAAGAACTACTTCATTTGGTCAAGTTTCCAGGAGCTAGCACAAACCGTGTTTGATTTAGAATTCCAAACACAGCTATCTATGTAGGAGAAAACAGAGTGAAACCTAAAATTTCAAACTGTTACTGGGAACGAATGCTTCAACCTAGAAGAATAAAAATTGGGCAGCCAAGAGGGATTATTGAACTGATCATTACCAGCAAGTATCATCAAGATTTGTTGAAAAAAATGTTTGCTGAGATTTCAGCAAACTAGTAGTTTTTTGGAAGCTTGGCAACCCCTTTCAAACGAAAGTGTTTTTCGCCAGTCTCTGCATGGGGTACTTCAAGAGGAAACAAACCATAGAGATAGAACTTAGAACTACTTCATTTGGTCAAGTTTCAAGGAGCTAGTACAAACCGTGTTTGATTTAGAATTCCAAACACAGCTATCTATGTAGGAGAAAACAGAGTGAAACCTAAAAATTCAATCTGTTACTGGAAACGAATGCTTCAACCTAGGAGAATAAAAATTGGGCAGCCAAGTGGGCTTAGTGAACTGATCATTACCACCAAGTATCATCAAGATTTGGTGAAAAAATGTTTGCTGAGATTTCAGCAAACTAGTAGTTTTTTGGAAGCTTGGAAACCCCTTTCAAAAGAACGTGTTTTTCGCCAGCCTCTGCATGGGGTACTTCAAGAGGAAACAAACCATAGAGATAGAACTTAGAACTACTTCATTTGGTCAAGATTCAAGGAGCTAGCACAAACCGTGTTTGATTTAGAATTCCAAACACAGCTATCTATGTAGGAGAAAACAGAGTGAAACCTAAAATTTCAAACTGTTACTGGAAACGAATGCTTCGACCTAGAAGAATAAAAATTGGGCAGCCAAGAGGGATTATTGAACTGATCATTTCCACCAAGTATCATCAAGATTTGTTGAAAAAAATGTTTGCTGAGATTTCAGCAAACTAGTAGTTTTTTGGAAGCTTGGCAATCCCTTTCAAACGAAAGTGTTTTTCGCCAGTCTCTGCATGGGGTACCTCAAGAGGAAACAAACCATAGAGATAGAACTTAGAACTACTTCATATTGTCAAGTTTCACGGAGCTAGCACAAACCGTGTTTGATTTAGAATTCCAAACACAGCTATCTATGTAGGAGAAAACAGAGTGAAACCTAAAAATTCAAACTGTTACTGGAAACGAATTCTTCAACCTAGAAGAATAAAAATTGGGCAGCCAATTGGGATTAGTGAACTGATCATTACCACCAAGTATCATCAAGATTTGGTGAAAAAATGTTTGCTGAGATTTCAGCAAACTAGTAGTTTTTTGGAAGCTTGGCAACCCCTTTCAAACGAAAGGGTTTTTCGCCACTCTCTGCAAGGAGTCCTTCAAGAGGAAACAAACCATAGAGATAGAACTTAGAACTACTTCATTTGGTCAAGTTTCAAGTAGCTAGCACAAACCGTGTTTGATTTAGAGTTTCAAACACATCTATCTATATAGCAGAAAACAGACTGAAACCTAAAAATTCAAATGTTACTGGAAATGAACGCTTGAACCTAGAAGAGTGACAATTGGGCAGCCAAGTGTGCTTAGTGAACTGATCATTACCACCAAGTATCATCAAGATTTGGTGAAAAAATGTTTGCTGAGATTTAAGGAAACTAGTGGTTTTTTTGGAAGCTTGGCAACCCCTTTCAAACGAAAGTGTTTTTTGCCAGTCTCTGCATGGGGTACTTCAAGAGGAAACAAACCATAGAGATAGAACTTAGATCTACTTCATTTGGTCAAGTTTCAAGGAGCTAGCACAAACCGTGTTTGATTTAGAATTCCAAACACAGCTATCTATGTAGTAGAAAACAGAGTGAAAACTAAAAATTCAAACTGTTACTGGAAAAGAATGCTTCAATCTAGAAGAATAAAAATTGGGCAGCCAAGTGGGATTAGTGAACTGATCATTACCACCATGTATCATCAAGATTTGGTGAAAAAATGTTTGCTGAGATTTCAGCAAACTAGTAATTTTTTGGAAGCTTGGCAACCCCTTTGAAACGAAAGTGTTTTTCGCCAGTCTTTGCATGGGGTACTTCAAGAGGAAGCAAACCATAGAGATAGAACTTAGAACTACTTCATTTGGTCAAGTTTCAAGGAGCTAGCACAAACCGTGTTTGATTTAGAATTCCAAACACAGCTATCTATGTAGGAGAAAACAGAGTGAAACCTAAAAATTCAAACTGTTACTGGAAACGAATGTTTGAACCTAGAAGAATAAATATTGGGCAGCCAATGGGGATTAGTGAACTGATCATTACCACCAAGTATCATCTAGATTTGGTGAAAAAATGTTTGCTGAGATTTCAGCAAACTAGTAGTTTTTTGGAAGCTTGGCAACCCCTTTAAAACGAAAGTGTTTTTCGCCAGTCTCTGCATGGGGTACTTCAAGAGGAAACAATCCATAGAGATAGAACTTAGAACTACTTCATTTGGTCAAGTTTCAAGGAGCTAGCACAAACCGTGTTTGATTTAGAATTCCAAACACAGCTATCTATGTAGGAGAAAACAGAGTGAAACTTGAAAATTCAAACTGTTACTGGAAACGAACGCTTTAACCTAGAAGAGTGAAAATTGGGCAGCCAAGTGGGCTTAGAGAACTGATCATTACCACCAAGTATCATAAAGATTTGGTGAAAAAACTTTTGCTGAGATTAAGCAAACTAGTAATTTTTTGGAAGCTTGGCAACCCCTTTCCAACGAAAGTGTTTTTTGCCAGTCTCTGCATGGGGTACTTCAGGAGGAAACAAACCATAGAGATAGAACTTAGAACTACTTCATTTGGTCAAGTTTCAAGGAGCATGCACAAACCGTGTTTGATTTAGAATTCCAAACACAGCTATCTATGTAGGAGAAAAGAGTGAAACCTAAAAATTCAAACTGTTACTGGAAACGAATGCTTCAACCTAGAAAAATAAAAATTGGCAGCCAAGTGGGATTAGTGAACTGATCATTACCACCAAGTATCATCAAGATTTGGTGAAAAAATGTTTGCTGAGATTTCAGCAAACTAGTAGTTTTTTGGAAGCTTGGCAACCCCTTTCAAACGAAAGTGTTTTTCGCCAGTCTCTGCATGGGGTACTTCAAGAGGAAACAAACCATAGAGATAGAACTAAGAACTACTTCATTTGGTCAAGTTTCAAGGAGCTAGCACAAACAGTGTTTGATTTAGAATCCCAAACACAGCTATCTATGTAGGAGAAAACAGAGTGAAACTTAAAATTTCAAACTGTTACTGGGAACGAATGCTTCAACCTAGAAGAATAAAAATTGGGCAGCCAAGAGGGATTATTGAACTGATCATTACCACCAAGTATCATCAAGATTTGTTGAAAAAAATGTTTGCTGAGATTTCAGCAAACTAGTAGTTTTTTGGAAGCTTGGCAACCCCTTTCAAACGAAAGTGTTTTTCGCCAGTCTGTGCATGGGGTACTTCAAGAGGAAACAAACCATAGAGATAGAACTTAGAACTACTTCATTTGGTCAAGTTTCAAGGAGCTAGCACAAACCGTGTTTGATTTAGAATTCCAAACACAGCTATCTATGTAGGAGAAAACAGAGTGAAACCTAAAAATTCAATCTGTTACTGAAAACGAATGCTTCAACCTAGAAGAATAAAAATTGGGCAGCCAAGTGGGCTTAGTGAACTGATCATTACCACCAAGTATCATCAAGATTTGGTGAAAAAATGTTTGCTGAGATTTCAGCAAACTAGTAGTTTTTTGGAAGCTTGGAAACCCCTTTCAAAAGAAAGTGTTTTTCGCCAGCGTCTGTATGGGGTACTTCAAAAGGAAACAAACCATAGAGATAGAACTTAGAACTACTTCATTTGGTCAAGTTTCAAGGAGCTAGCACAAACCGTGTTTGATTTAGAGTTTCAAACACATCTATCTATATAGCAGAAAACAGACTGAAACCTAAAAATTCAAAGTGTTACTGGAAATGAACGCTTGAACCTAGAAGAGTGACAATTGGGCAGCCAAGTGTGCTTAGTGAACTGATCATTACCACCAAGTATCATCAAGATTTGGTGAAAAAATGTTTGCTGTGATTTAAGGAAACTAGTAGTTTTTTGGAAGCTTGGCAACCCCTTTCAAACGAAAGTGTTTTTCGCCAGTCTCTGCATGGGGTACTTCAAGAGGAAACAAACCATAGAGATAGAACTTAGAACTACATCATTTGGTCAAGTTTCAAGGAGCAAGCACAAACCGTGTTTGATTTAGGGTTTCAAACACATCTATCTATATAGCAGAAAACAGAGTGAAACCTAAAATTCAAAATGTTACTGGAAACGAACGCTTGAACCTAGAAGAGTGAAAATTGGACAGCCCAGTGGGCTTAGTGAACAGATCAATACCACCAAGTATCTTCAAGATTTGGTGAAAAAATGTTTGCTGAGATTTCAGCAAACTAGTAGTTTTTTGGAAGCTTGGCAACCCCTTTCAAACGAAAGTGTTTTTCGCCAGTCTCTGCATGGGGTACTTCAAGAGGAAACAAACCATAGAGATAGAACTTAGAACTACTTCATTTGGTCAAGTTTCAAGGAGCAAGCAGAAACAGTGTTTGATTTAGAGTTTCAAACACATCTATCTGTATAGCAGAAAAAAAAGTGAAACCTAAAAATTCAAAGTGTTACTGGAAACTAACGCTTGAACCTAGAAGGGTGAGAATTGGGGAGCCAAGTGGGATTAGTGAACTGATCATTACCACCAAGTATCATCAAGATTTGGTAAAAAAATGTTTGCTGAGATTTCAGGAAACTAGTAGTTTTTTGGAAGCTTGGCAACCCCTTTCAAACGAAAGTGTTCTTCGCCAATCTCTGCATGGGGTACTTCAGAGGAAACAAACCATAGAGATAGAACTTAGAACTACTTCATTTGGTCAAGTTTCAAGGAGCTAGAACAAACCGTGTTTGATTTAGAATTCCAAACACAGCTATCTATGTAGGAGAAAACAGAGTGAAACCTAAAAATTCAAACTGTTACTGGAAACGAATGCTTCAACCTAGAAGAATAAAAATTGGGCAGCCAAGTGGGATTAGTGAACTGATCATTACCACCAAGTATCATCAAGTTTTGGTGAAAAAATGTTTGCTGAGATTTCAGCAAACTAGTAGTTTTTTTGAAGCTTTTCAACCCCTTTCAAATGAAAGTGTTTTTCGCCAGTCTCTGCATGGGGTACATCAACAGGAAACAAACCATAGAGATAGAACTTAGAACTACTTCATTTTGTCTAGTTTCAAGGAGCTAGCACAAACCGTGTTTGATTTAGAATTCCAAACACAGCTATCTATGTAGGAGAAAACAGAGTGAAACCTAAAAATTCAAACTGTTACTGGAAACGAATGCTTCAACCTAGAAGAATAAAAATTGGGCAGCCAATTGGGAATAGTGAACTGATCATTACCACCAAGTATCATCAAGATTTGGTGAAAAAATGTTTGCTGAGATTTCAGCAAACTAGTAGTTTTTTGGAAGCTTGGCAACCCCTTTGAAACGAAAGGGTTTTTCGCCACTCTCTGCAAGGGGTACTTCAAGAGGAAACAAACCATAGAGTCAGAACTTAGAACTACTTCATTTGGTCCAGTTTCAAGTAGCTAGCACAAACCGTGTTTGATTTAGAGTTTCAAACACATCTATCTATATAGCAGAAAACAGAATGAAACCTAAAAATTCAAAGTGTTACTGGAAATGAACGCTTGAACCTAGAAGAGTGACAATTGGGCAGCCAAGTGTGCTTTGTGAACTGATCATTACCACCAAGTATCATCAAGATTTGGTGAAAAAATGTTTGCTGAGATTTCAGGAAACTAGTAGTTTTTTGGAAGCTTGGCAACCCCTTTCAAACGAAAGTGTTTTTCGCCAGTCTCTGCATGGGGTACTTCAAGAGGAAACAAACCATAGAGAGAGAACTTAGAACTACTTCATTTGGTCAAGTTTCAAGGAGCTAGCACAAACCGTGTTTGATTTAGAATTCCAAACACAGCTATCTATGTAGGAGAAAACAGAGTGAAACCTAAAAATTCAATCTGTTACTGGGAACGAATGCTTCAACCTAGAAGAATAAAAATTGGGCAGCCAAGTGGGATTAGTGAACTGATCATTACCACCAAGTATCATCAAGATTTGGTGAAAAAATGTTTGCTGAGATTTCAGCAAACTAGTAGTTTTTTGGAAGCTTGGAAACCCCTTTCAAATGAAAGTGTTTTTCGCCAGTCTCTGCATGGGGTACATCAACAGGAAACAAACCATAGAGATAGAACTTAGAACTACTTCATTTTGTCTAGTTTCAAGGAGCTAGCACAAACCGTGTTTGATTTAGAATTCCAAACACAGCTATATATGTAGGAGAAAACAGAGTGAAACCTAAAAATTCAAACTGTTACTGGAAACGAATGCTTCAACCTAGAAGAATAAAAATTGGGCAGCCAATTGGGATTAGTGAACTGATCATTACCACCAAGTATCATCAAGATTTGGTTAAAAAATGTTTGCTGAGATTTCAGCAAACTAGTAGTTTTTTGGAAGCTTGGCAACCCCTTTGAAACGAAAGGGTTTTTCGCCACTCTCTGCAAGGGGTACTTCAAGAGGAAACAACCCATAGAGATAGAACTTAGAACTACTTGATTTGGTCAAGTTTCAAGTAGCTAGCACAAACCGTGTTTGATTTAGAGTTTCAAACATATCTATCTATATAGCAGAAAACAGACTGAAACCGAAAAATTCAAAGTGTTATTGGAAATGAACGCTTGAACCTAGAAGAGTGACAATTGGGCAGCCAATTGTGCTTAGTGAACTGATCATTACCACCAAATATCTTCAAGGTTTGGTGAAAAAATATTTGCTGAGATTTCAGGAAACTGGTAGTTTTTTGGAAGCTTGGCAACCCCTTTCAAACGAAAGTGTTTTTCGCCAGTCTCTGCATGGGGTACTTCAAGAGGAAACAAACCATAGAGATAGAACATAAAACTACTTCATTTGGTCAAGTTTCAAGGAGCTAGCACAAACCGTGTTTGATTTAGAGTTTCAAACACATCTATCTATATAGCAGAAAACAGAGTGAAACCTAAAATTCAAAGTGTTACTGGAAACGAACGCTTGAACCTAGAAGAGTGAAAATTGGGCAGGCATTGGGCTTAGTGAACTGATCAATACCACCAAGTATCATCAAGTTTTGGTGAAAAAATGTTTGCTGAGATTTCAGCAAACTAGTACTTTTTTGGAAGCTTGGCAACCCCTTTGAAACGAAAGGGTTTTTCGCCACTCTCTGCAAGGGGTACTTCAAGAGGAAACAAACCATAGAGTCAGAACTTAGAACTACTTCATTTGGTCCAGTTTCAAGTAGCTAGCACAAACCGTGTTTGATTTAGAGTTTCAAACACATCTATCTATATAGCAGAAAACAGAATGAAACCTAAAAATTCAAAGTGTTACTGGAAATGAACGCTTGAACCTAGAAGAGTGACAATTGGGCAGCCAAGTGTGCTTTGTGAACTGATCATTACCACCAAGTATCATCAAGATTTGGTGAAAAAATGTTTGCTGAGATTTCAGGAAACTAGTAGTTTTTTGGAAGCTTGGCAACCCCTTTCAAACGAAAGTGTTTTTCGCCAGTCTCTGCATGGGGTACTTCAAGAGGAAACAAACCATAGAGAGAGAACTTAGAACTACTTCATTTGGTCAAGTTTCAAGGAGCTAGCACAAACCGTGTTTGATTTAGAATTCCAAACACAGCTATCTATGTAGGAGAAAACAGAGTGAAACCTAAAAATTCAATCTGTTACTGGGAACGAATGCTTCAACCTAGAAGAATAAAAATTGGGCAGCCAAGTGGGATTAGTGAACTGATCATTACCACCAAGTATCATCAAGATTTGGTGAAAAAATGTTTGCTGAGATTTCAGCAAACTAGTAGTTTTTTGGAAGCTTGGAAACCCCTTTCAAATGAAAGTGTTTTTCGCCAGTCTCTGCATGGGGTACATCAACAGGAAACAAACCATAGAGATAGAACTTAGAACTACTTCATTTTGTCTAGTTTCAAGGAGCTAGCACAAACCGTGTTTGATTTAGAATTCCAAACACAGCTATATATGTAGGAGAAAACAGAGTGAAACCTAAAAATTCAAACTGTTACTGGAAACGAATGCTTCAACCTAGAAGAATAAAAATTGGGCAGCCAATTGGGATTAGTGAACTGATCATTACCACCAAGTATCATCAAGATTTGGTTAAAAAATGTTTGCTGAGATTTCAGCAAACTAGTAGTTTTTTGGAAGCTTGGCAACCCCTTTGAAACGAAAGGGTTTTTCGCCACTCTCTGCAAGGGGTACTTCAAGAGGAAACAACCCATAGAGATAGAACTTAGAACTACTTGATTTGGTCAAGTTTCAAGTAGCTAGCACAAACCGTGTTTGATTTAGAGTTTCAAACATATCTATCTATATAGCAGAAAACAGACTGAAACCGAAAAATTCAAAGTGTTATTGGAAATGAACGCTTGAACCTAGAAGAGTGACAATTGGGCAGCCAATTGTGCTTAGTGAACTGATCATTACCACCAAATATCTTCAAGGTTTGGTGAAAAAATATTTGCTGAGATTTCAGGAAACTAGTAGTTTTTTGGAAGCTTGGCAACCCCTTTCAAACGAAAGTGTTTTTCGCCAGTCTCTGCATGGGGTACTTCAAGAGGAAACAAACCATAGAGATAGAACATAAAACTACTTCATTTGGTCAAGTTTCAAGGAGCTAGCACAAACCGTGTTTGATTTAGAGTTTCAAACACATCTATCTATATAGCAGAAAACAGAGTGAAACCTAAAATTCAAAGTGTTACTGGAAACGAACGCTTGAACCTAGAAGAGTGAAAATTGGGCAGGCATTGGGCTTAGTGAACTGATCAATACCACCAAGTATCATCAAGTTTTGGTGAAAAAATGTTTGCTGAGATTTCAGCAAACTAGTACTTTTTTGGAAGCTTGGCAACCCCTTTCAAACGAAAGTGTTTTTCGCCAGTCTCTGCATGGGGTACTTCAAGAGGAAACAAACCATAGAGATAGAACTTAGAACTACTTTATTTGGTCAAGGTTCAAGGAGCAAGCACATACCGTATTTGATTTAGAGTTTCTAACACATCTATCTATATAGCAGAAAAAAAAGTGAAAACTAAAAATTCAAAGTGTTACTGGAAACGAACGCTTGAACCTAGAAGAGTGAAAATTGGGCAGATAAGTGGGATTAGTGAACTGATCATTACCACCAAGTATCATCAAGATTTGGTGAAAAAATGTTTGCTGAGATTTCAGCAAACTAGTAGTTTTTTGGAAGCTTGGCAACCCCTTTCAAACGAAAGTGTTTTTCGCCAGTATCAGCATGGGGTACTTCAAGAGGAAACAAACCATAGAGATCGAACTTAGAACTACTTCATTTGGCCAAGTTTCAAGGAGCTAGCACAAACCGTGTTTGATTTAGAATTCCAAACACAGCTATCTATGTAGGAGAAAACAGAGTGAAACCTAAAAATTCAAACTGTTACTGGAAACGAATGCTTCAACCTAGAAGAATAAAAATTGGGCAGCCAAGTGTGGTTAGTGAACTGATCATTACCACCAAGTATCATCAAGATTTGGTGAAAACATGTTTGCTGAGATTTCAGCAAACTAGTAGTTTTTTGGAAGCTTGGAAACCCCTTTCAAAAGAATGTGTTTTTCGCCAGTCTCTGCATGGGGTACTTCAAGAGGAAACAAACCATAGAGATAGAACTTAGAACTACTTCATTTGGTCAAGTTTCAAGGAGCTAGCACAAACCGTGTTTGATTTAGAATTCCAAACACAGCTATCTATGTAGGAGAAAACAGAGTGAAACCTAAAATTCAAACTGTTACTGGAAACGAATGCTTCAACCTAGAAGAATAAAAATTGCGCAGCCAAGTGGGATTATTGAACTGATCATTACCACCAAGTATCATCAAGATTTGCTGAAAAAAAATGTTTGCTGAGATTTCAGCAAACTAGTAGTTTTTTGGAAGCTTGGCAACCCCTTTCAAACGAAAGTGTTTTTCGCCAGTCTCTGCATGGGGTACTTCAAGAGGAAACAAACCATAGAGATAGAACTTAGAACTACTTCATTTGGTCAAGTTTCAAGGAGCTAGCAAAAACCGTGTTTGATTTAGAATTCCAAACACAGCTATATATGTAGGAGAAAACAGAGTGAAATCTAAAATTTCAAACTGTTACTGGAAACGAATGCTTCATCCTAGAAGAATAAAAATTGGGCAGCCAAGTGGGATTATTGAACTGATCATTACCACCAAGTATCATCAAGATATGGTGAAAAAAATGTTTGCTGAGGTTTCAGGAAACTAGTAGTTTTTTGGAAGCTTGGCAACCCCTTTCAAACGAAAGTGTTTTTCGCCAGTCTCTGCATGGGGTACATCAACAGGAAACAAACCATAGAGATAGAACTTAGAACTACTTCATTTTGTCTAGTTTCAAGGAGCTAGCACAAACCGTGTTTGATTTAGAATTCCAAACACAGCTATATATGTAGGAGAAAACAGAGTGAAACCTAAAAATTCAAACTGTTACTGGAAACGAATGCTTCAACCTAGAAGAATAAAAATTGGGCAGCCAATTGGGATTAGTGAACTGATCATTACCACCAAGTATCATCAAGATTTGGTTAAAAAATGTTTGCTGAGATTTCAGCAAACTAGTAGTTTTTTGGAAGCTTGGCAACCCCTTTGAAACGAAAGGGTTTTTCGCCACTCTCTGCAAGGGGTACTTCAAGAGGAAACAACCCATAGAGATAGAACTTAGAACTACTTGATTTGGTCAAGTTTCAAGTAGCTAGCACAAACCGTGTTTGATTTAGAGTTTCAAACATATCTATCTATATAGCAGAAAACAGACTGAAACCGAAAAATTCAAAGTGTTATTGGAAATGAACTCTTGAACCTAGAAGAGTGACAATTGGGCAGCCAATTGTGCTTAGTGAACTGATCATTACCACCAAATATCTTCAAGGTTTGGTGAAAAAATATTTGCTGAGATTTCAGGAAACTAGTAGTTTTTTGGAAGCTTGGCAACCCCTTTCAAACGAAAGTGTTTTTCGCCAGTCTCTGCATGGGGTACTTCAAGAGGAAACAAACCATAGAGATAGAACATAAAACTACTTCATTTGGTCAAGTTTCAAGGAGCTAGCACAAACCGTGTTTGATTTAGAGTTTCAAACACATCTATCTATATAGCAGAAAACAGAGTGAAACCTAAAATTCAAAGTGTTACTGGAAACGAACGCTTGAACCTAGAAGAGTGAAAATTGGGCAGCCAAGTGGGCTTAGTGAACTGATCAATACCACCAAGTATCATCAAGATTTGGTGAAAAAATATTTGCTGAGATTTCAGCAAACTAATAGTTTTTTGGAAGCTTGGCAACCCCTTTCAAACGAAAGTGTTTTTCGCCAGTCTCTGCATGGAGTACTTCAAGAGGAAACAAACCATAGAGAGAGAACTTAGAACTACTTCATTTGGTCAAGTTTCAAGGAGCAAGCACAAACCGTATATGATTTAGAGTTTCAAACACATCTATCTATATAGCAGAAAACAGAGTGAAACCTAAAATTCAAAGTGTTACTGGAAACGAACGCTTGAACCTAGAAGAGTGAAAATTGGGCAGCCAAGTGGGCTTAGTGAACTGATCATTACCACCAAGTATCATCAAGATTTGGTGAAAAAATGTTTGCTGAGATTAGAGAAAACTAGTAGTTTTTTGGAAGCTTGGCAACCCCTTTCAAAC
Organism: Callospermophilus lateralis; assembly: GCF_048772815.1. NCBI lineage: Eukaryota > Metazoa > Chordata > Mammalia > Rodentia > Sciuridae > Callospermophilus > Callospermophilus lateralis. Next base: position 47,593 of record NW_027516706.1, read on the forward strand.
GAAAGTGTTTTTCGCCAATCTCTGCATGGGGTTCTTCAAGAGGAAACAAACCATAGAGATAGAACTTAGAACTACTTCATTTTGTCAAGTTTCAAGGAGCTAGCACAAACCGTGTTTGATTTAGAATTCCAAACACAGCAATCTATGTAGGAGAAAACAGAGTGAAACCTAAAAATTCAAAGTGTTACTGGAAACGAACGCTTGAACCTAGAAGAGTGAAAATCGGGCAGCCAAGAGTGCTTAGTGAACTGATCATTACACCAAGTATCATCAAGATTTGGTGAAAAAATGTTTGCTGAGATTTCAGCTAACTATTAGTTTTTTGGAAGCTTGGCAACCCCTTTCAAATGAAAGTGCTTTTCGCCAGTCTCTGCATTGGGTTCTTCAAGAGGAAACAAACCATAGAGATAGAACTTAGAACTACTTCATTTTGGCAAGTTTCAAGGAGGTAGCACAAACTGTGTTTGATTTAGAATTCCTAACACAGCTATCTATGTAGGAGAAAACAGAGTGAAACCTAAAATTCAAAGTGTTACTGGAAACGAACGCTTGAACCTAGAAGAGTGAAAATTGGGCAGCCAAGTGGGCTTAGTGAACTGATCATTACCACCAAGTATCATCAAGATTTGGTGAAAAAATGTTTGCTGAGATTTCAGCAAACTAGTAGTTTTTTGGAAGCTTGGCAACCCCTTTCAAACGAAAGTATTTTTCGCCAGTCTCTGCATGGGGTACTCCAAGAGGAAACAAACCATAGAGATAGAACTTAGAAATACTTCATTTTGTCAAGTTTCAGGAGCTAGCAAAAACCGTGTTTGATTTAGAATTCCAAACACAGCTATCTATGTAGGAGAAAACAGAGTGAAACCTAAAAATTCAAAGTGTTACTGGAAACGAACGCTTGAACCTAGAATAGTGAAAATTGGGCAGCCAAGAGTGCTTAGTGAACTGATCATTACCACCAAGTATCATCAAGATTTGGTGAAAAAATGTTTGCTGAGATTTCAGCTAACTATTAGTTTTTTGGAAGCTTGGCAACCCCTTTCAAACGAAAGTGCTTTCCGCCAGTCTCTGCATGGGGTACTTCAAGAGGAAACAAACCATAGAGATAGAATTAGAACTACTTCATTTGGTCAAGTTTCAAGGAGCTAGCACAAACCGTGTTTGATTTAGAATTCCAAACACAGCTATCTATGTAGGAGAAAACAGAGTGAAACCTAAAAATTCAAACTGTTACTGGAAAAGAATGCTTCAACCTAGAAGAATAAAAATTGGGCAGCCAAGTGGGATTAGTGAACTGATCACTACCACCAAGTATCATCAAGGTTTGGTGAAAAAATATTTGCTGAGATTTCAGGAAACTAGTAGTTTTTTGGAAGCTTGGCAACCCCTTTCAAACGAAAGTGTTTTTCGCCAGTCTCTGCATGGGGTACTTCAAGAGGAAACAAACCATAGAGATAGAACTTAGAACTACTTCATTTTGTCAAGTTTCAAGGAGCTAGCACAAACCGTGTTTGATTTAGAATTCCAAACACAGCAATCTATGTAGGAGAAAACAGAGTGAAACCTAAAAATTCAAAGTGTTACTGGAAACGAACGCTTGAACCTAGAAGAGTGAAAATCGGGCAGCCAAGAGTGCTTAGTGAACTGATCATTACACCAAGTATCATCAAGATTTGGTGAAAAAATGTTTGCTGAGATTTCAGCTAACTATTAGTTTTTTGGAAGCTTGGCAACCCCTTTCAAATGAAAGTGCTTTTCGCCAGTCTCTGCATTGGGTTCTTCAAGAGGAAACAAACCATAGAGATAGAACTTAGAACTACTTCATTTTGGCAAGTTTCAAGGAGGTAGCACAAACTGTGTTTGATTTAGAATTCCTAACACAGCTATCTATGTAGGAGAAAACAGAGTGAAACCTAAAATTCAAAGTGTTACTGGAAACGAACGCTTGAACCTAGAAGAGTGAAAATTGGGCAGCCAAGTGGGCTTAGTGAACTGATCATTACCACCAAGTATCATCAAGATTTGGTGAAAAAATGTTTGCTGAGATTTCAGCAAACTAGTAGTTTTTTGGAAGCTTGGCAACCCCTTTCAAACGAAAGTATTTTTCGCCAGTCTCTGCATGGGGTACTCCAAGAGGAAACAAACCATAGAGATAGAACTTAGAAATACTTCATTTTGTCAAGTTTCAGGAGCTAGCAAAAACCGTGTTTGATTTAGAATTCCAAACACAGCTATCTATGTAGGAGAAAACAGAGTGAAACCTAAAAATTCAAAGTGTTAATGGAAACGAACGCTTGAACATGGAAGAGTGAAAATTGGGCAGCCAAGAGTGCTTAGTGAACTGATCATTACACCAAGTATCATCAAGATTTGGTGAAAAAATGTTTGCTGAGATTTCAGCTAACTATTAGTTTTTTGGAAGCTTGGCAACCCCTTTCAAACAAAAGTGTTTTTCGCCAGTCTCTGCATGGGGTACTCCAAGAGGAAACAAACCATAGAGATAGAACTTAGAACTACTTCATTTTGTCAAGTTTCAAGGAGCAAGCACAACCGGGTTTGATTTAGAATTCCAAACACAGCTATCTATGTAGGAGAAAACAGAGTGAAACCTAAAAATTCAAAGTGTTACTGGAAACGAACGCTTGATCCTAGAAGAGTGAAAATCGGGCAGCCAAGAGTGCTTAGTGAACTGATCATTACACCAAGTATCATCAAGATTTGGTGAAAAAATGTTTGCTGAGATTTCAGCTAACTATTAGTTTTTTGGAAGCTTGGCAACCCCTTTCAAATGAAAGTGCTTTTCGCCAGTCTCTGCATGGGGTACTCCAAGAGGAAACAAACCATAGAGATAGAACTTAGAAATACTTCATTTTGTCAAGTTTCAGGAGCTAGCAAAAACCGTGTTTGATTTAGAATTCCAAACACAGCTATCTATGTAGGAGAAAACAGAGTGAAACCTAAAAATTCAAAGTGTTAATGGAAACGAACGCTTGAACATGGAAGAGTGAAAATTGGGCAGCCAAGAGTGCTTAGTGAACTGATCATTACACCAAGTATCATCAAGATTTGGTGAAAAAATGTTTGCTGAGATTTCAGCTAACTATTAGTTTTTTGGAAGCTTGGCAACCCCTTTCAAACAAAAGTGTTTTTCGCCAGTCTCTGCATGGGGTACTCCAAGAGGAAACAAACCATAGAGATAGAACTTAGAACTACTTCATTTTGTCAAGTTTCAAGGAGCAAGCACAAACCGGGTTTGATTTAGAATTCCAAACACAGCTATCTATGTAGGAGAAAACAGAGTGAAACCTAAAAATTCAAAGTGTTACTGGAAACGAACGCTTGAACCTAGAATAGTGAAAATTGGGCAGCCAAGAGTGCTTAGTGAACTGATCATTACCACCAAGTATCATCAAGATTTGGTGAAAAAATGTTTGCTGAGATTTCAGCTAACTATTAGTTTTTTGGAAGCTTGGCAACCCCTTTCAAACGAAAGTGCTTTCCGCCAGTCTCTGCATGGGGTACTTCAAGAGGAAACAAACCATAGAGATAGAATTAGAACTACTTCATTTGGTCAAGTTTCAAGGAGCTAGCACAAACCGTGTTTGATTTAGAATTCCAAACACAGCTATCTATGTAGGAGAAAACAGAGTGAAACCTAAAAATTCAAACTGTTACTGGAAAAGAATGCTTCAACCTAGAAGAATAAAATTGGGCAGCCAAGTGGGATTAGTGAACTGATCACTACCACCAAGTATCATCAAGATTTGCTGAAAAAAAATGTTTGCTGAGATTTCAGCAAACTAGTAGTTTTTTGAAAGCTTGGCAACCCTTTTCAAACAAAAGTGGTTTTCGCCAGTCTCTGCATGGGGTACATCAACAGGATACAAGCCATAGAGATAGAACTTAGAACTACTTCATTTTGTCTAGTTTCAAGGAGCTAGCACAAACCGTGTTTGATTTAGAATTCCAAACACAGCTATCTATGTAGGAGAAAACAGAGTGAAACCTAAAAATTCAAAGTGCTACTGGAAACGAACGCTTGATCCTAGAAGAGTGAAAATTGGGCAGCCAAGTGTGCTTAGTGAACTGATCATTACCACCAAGTATCATCAAGATTTGGTGAAAAAATGTTTGCTGAGATTTCAGGAAACTAGTAGTTTTTTGGAAGCTTGGCAACCCCTTTCAAACGAAAGTGTTTTTCGCCAGTCTCTGCATTGGGTATTTCAAGAGGAAACAAACCATAGAGAGAGAACTTAGAACTACTTCATTTGGTCAAGTTTCAAGGAGCTAGCACAAACCGTGTTTGATTTAGAATTCCAAACACAGCTATCTATATAGCAGAAAACAGAATGAAACCTAAAAATTCAAACTGTTACTGGAAACGAACGCTTGAACCTAGAAGAGTGAAAATTGGGCAGCCAAGTGGGCTTAGTGAACTGATCATTACCACCAAGTATCTTAAAGATTTGGTGAAAAAACGTTTGCTGATATTTCAGCAAACTAGTAGTTTTTTGGAAGCTTGGCAACCCCTTTCAAACGAAAGAGTTTTTTGCCAGTCTCTGCATGGGGTACTTCAAGAGGAAACAAACCATAGAGATAGAACTTAGAACAACTTCATTTGGTCAAGTTTCAAGGAGCTAGCACAAACGGTGTTTGACTTAGAATTCCAAACACAGCTATCTATGTAGGAGAAAACAGAGTGACCTAAAAATTCAAACTGTTACTGGAAACGAATGCTTCAACCTAGAAGAATAAAAATTGGGCAGCCAAGTGGGCTTAGTGAACTGATCATTACCACCAAGTATCATCAATTTTGGTGAAAAAATGTTTGCTGAGATTTCAGCAAACTAGTAGTTTTTTGGAAGCTTGGCAACCCCTTTCAAACGAATGTGTTTTTTGCCAGTCTCTGCATGGGGTACTTCAAGAAGAAACAAACCATAGAGATAGAACTTAGAACTACTTCATTTGGTCAAGTTTCAAGGAGCTAGCACAAACTGTGTTTGATTTAAAGTTTCAAACACATCTATCTATATAGCAGAAAACAGAGTGAAAACTAAAAATTCAAAGTGTTACTGGAAACGAACGCTTGAACCTAGAAGAGTGAAAATTGGGCAGCCAAGTGGGCTTAGTGAACTGATCATTAGCACCAAGTATCATCAAGATTTGGTGAAAAAATATTTGCTGAGATTTCAGCACACTAGTAGTTTTTTGGAAGCTTGGCAACCCCTTTCAAATGAAAGTGTTTTTCGCCAGTCTCTGCATGGGGTACTTGAAGAGGAAACAAACCATAGAGAGAGAACTTAGAACTACTTCATTTGGTCAAGTTTCAAAAAGCTAGCACAAACCGTGTTTGATTTAGAATTCCAAACAAAGCTATCTATATAGCAGAAAACAGAGTGAAACCTAAAAATTCAAAGTGTTACTGGAAATGAACGCTTGAACCTAGACGAGTGAAAATTGGGCAGCCATGTGGGCTTAGTGAACTGATCATTACCACCAAGTATCATCAAGATTTGGTGAAAAAATGTTTGCTGTGTTTTCAGAAAACTAGAAGTTTTTTGGAAGCTTGGCAACCCCTTTCAAATGAAAGTGCTTTTCGCCAGTCCCTGCAGGGGTACTTCAAGAGGAAACAAACCATAGAGAGAGAACTTAAAACTACTTCATTTTGTCAAGTTTCAAGGAGCTAGCACAAACCGTGTTTGATTTAGAGTTTCAAACACATCTATCTATATAGCAGAAAAAAAATGGAAACCTAAAAATTCAAAGTGTTACTGGAAACGAATGCTTGAACCTAGAAGAGTGAAAATTGGGCAGCCAAGTGGGATTAGTGAACTGATCATTACCACCAAGTATCTTAATGATTTGGTGAAAAAACGTTTGCTGAGATTTCAGCAAACTAGTAAATTTTTGGAAGCTTGCCAACCCCTTTCAAACAAAAGGGATTTTTGACAGTCTCTGCATGGGGTACTTCAAGAGGAAACAAACCATAGAGATAGAACTTAGAACTACTTATTTGGTCACGTTTCAAGGAGCTAGCACAAACCGTGTTTGATTTAGAATTCGAAACACAGCTATCTATGTAGGAAAAAACACAGTGAAACCTAAAAATTCAAACTGTTACTGGAAACGAATGCTTCAACCTAGAAGAATAAAAATTGGGCAGCCAAGTGGGATTAGTGAACTGATCATTACAACCAAGTATCATCAAGATTTGGTGAAAAAATGTTTGCTGAGATTTCAGCAAACTAGTAGTTTTTTGGAAGCTTGGCAACCCCTTTCAAACGAAAGTGTTTTTCGCCAGTCTCTGCATGGGGTATTTCAAGAGGAAACAAACCATAGAGATAGAACTTAGAACTACTTCATTTGGTCAAGTTTCAAGGAGCTTGCACAAACCGTGTTTGATTTAGAGTTTCAAACACATCTATCTATATAGCAGAAAACAGAGTGAAACCTAAAAATTCAAAGTGTTACTGGAAACGAACGGTTGAACCTAGAAGAGTGAAAATTGGGCAGCCAAGTGGGCTTAGTGAACTGATCATTACCACCAAGTATCATCAAGATTTGGTGAAAAAATGTTTGCTGAGATTTCAGCAAACTAGTAGTTTTTTGGAAGCTTGGCAACCCCTTTCAAACGAAAGTGTTTTTCGCCAGTCTCTGCATGGGGTACTTAAAGAGGAAACAAACCATAGAGATAGAACTTAGAACTACTTCATTTGGTCAAGTTTCAGGGAGCTAGCACAAACCGTGTTTAATTTAGAATTCCAAACAAAGCTATCTATGTAGGAGAAAACAGAGTAAAACGTAAAATTTCAAACTGTT
>NW_027516707.1:0-54409 GCF_048772815.1 Callospermophilus lateralis
GTAGCTCTTTGAAATTTGACAAAATAAAGGAGTTCTCAGTTTTGTCTCTATGGTTTGTTTCCTCTTCAAGTAGCCTTAAGCAGAGACTGTGGAAAAGCACTTTCATTGAGTGGGGTTGCCAAGCTTCCAAGAAATTACGATGTTTCCAAAATAGCAGCAAATATTTTTTCACCCAATCTTGATGATACTTGGTGGTAATGATCAGTACACAAATCCAACTTGGCTCACCAAATTTTGTTCTTCCAGGTTGAAGCGTTCATCTACAGTAGCAGTTTTTATATTTCGGTTTCACTCTGTTCTCTGCTATATAGGTAGATGAATTTGGGACTCTAAATCCAACATGATTTGTAGTAGCTCTTTGAAACTTGACAAAAGAAAGGAGTTCTCAGTTTTGTGTCTATGGTTTGTTTCCTCTTCAATTTGCCCTAGGCACCGACGGTGGAAAAGCACTTTCATTTAGAAGGGTTGCCAAGCTTCCAAGAAATTACCTGTTTCCGAAATACCAGCAAATATTTTTTCACCCAATGTTGATGATACTTGGTGGTAATGATCAGTACACAAAACCCACTTGGCTCACCAAATTTTCTTCTTCTAGTTTGAAGCATTCGTTTACAGTAGCAGGTTTTATTTTAGGTTTCACTGTGTTCTCTCCTATACAGATAGATGAATGTGGAACACTAAATCCTACATGGTTTGTAGTAGCTCTTTGAAACTTGATAAAATAAAGGAGGTCTCAGTTTTGTCTCTATGGATTGTTTCCTCTTTAAGTAGCCCTAGGCACTGACTGTGGAAAAGCACTTTCATTGAGAGGGGTTGCCAAGCTTCCAAGAAATTACGAGTTTCCGAAATACCAGCAAATATTTTTTTCAACAAATGTTGATGATACTTGGGGGTAATGATCAGTACACAAATCCCACTTGGCTCACCAAATTTGGTTCTTCCAGGTTGAAGCGTTCGTCTACAGTAGCAGTTTTTATGTTTAGGTTTCACTCTGTTCTCTGCTATATAGATAGATGATTTTGGAACTCTAAATCCAACATGGGTGTAGTGGCTCTTTGAAACCTGACAAAATAAAGGAGTTCTCAGTTTTGTCTCTATGGTTTGTTTCCTCTTCAAGTAGCCCTAGGCACAGACTGTGGAAAAGCACTTTCATTGTGAGGGGTTGCCAAGCTTCTAAGAAATAACGAGTTTCCGAAATACAAGCAAATATTTTTTCAACCAATCTTGATGATACTTGGTGGTAAGGACAAGTACACAAATCCCACTTGGCTCACCGAATTTTGTTCTTCTAGGTTGAAGCATTCGTCTACAGTAGTAGTTTTTATTTTTAGGTTTTACTCTGTTCTCTCCCATATAGATAGATGAATTTGGAACTCTGAATCCAACATGGTTTGTAGTAGCTCTTTGAAACTTGATAAAATAAAGGAGTTCTCAGTTTTGTCTCTATGATTTGTTTCCACTTCAAGTAGCCCTAATCAGAGACTGTGGAAAAGCACTTTCATTGAGATGGGTTGCCAAGCTTCCAAGAAATTACGATGTTTCCGAAATAGCAGCAAATATTTTTTCACCCAATCTTCATGATACTTGGTGGTAATGATCAGTACACAAATCCCACTTGGCTCACCAAATTTTGTTCTTCTAGGTTGAAGCGTTCATCTACAGTAGCAGTTTTTATATTTAGGTTTCACTCTGTTCTCTCCTATATAGATACATGAGTTTGGAACTCTAAATCCAACATGGTTTGTAGTAGCTCTTTGACATTTGACAAAATAAAGGAGTTCTCAGTTTTGTCTCTATGATTTGTTTCCTCTTAATGTAGCCTTAAGCAGAGACTGCGGAAAAGCACTTTCATTGAGTGGCGTTGCCAAGCTTCCAAAAAATTACGATGTTTCCAAAATAGCAGCAAATATTTTTTCACCCAATCTTGATAATACTTTGTGGTAATGATCAGTACATAAATACCACTTCGCTCACCAAATTTTGTTCTTCCAGGTTGAAGCGTTCATCTACAGTAGCAGTTTTTATATTTAGGTTTCACTCTGTTCTCTGCTATATAGGTAGATGAATTTGGAACTCTAAATCCAACATGATTTGTAGTAGCTTTTTGAAACTTGACAAAAGAAAGGAGTTCTCAGTTTTCTCTCTATGGTTTGTTTCCTCTTCAAGTAGCCCTGGCACAGACTGTGGAAGAGGACTTTCATTGAGAGGGGTTGCCAAGCTTCCAAGAAATTACCAGTTTCCGAAATACCAGCAAATATTTTTTCACCCAATCTTGATGATACTTGGTGGTAATGATCAGTACACAAATCCCAGTTGGCTCACCAAATTTTGTCTTCTAGGTTGAAGCGTTCCTCTACAGTAGCAGTTTTTATGTTTAGGTTTCACTCTGTTCTCTCGTATATAGATAGAGGAATTTGGAACTCTAAGTCCAACATCGTTTATACTGGCTCTTTGAAACTTGACAAAATAAAGGAGTTCTCAGTTTTGTCTCTATGGTTTGTTTCCTCTTCAAGTAGTCCTAGGCACAGACGGTGGAAAAGCACTTTCATTGAGAGGGGTTGCCAAGCTTCCAAGAAATTACCAGTTTCCGAAATACCAGCAAATATTTTTTCACCCAATCTTGATGATACTTGGTGGTAATGATCGGTACACAAATCCCACTTGACTCACCAAATTTTGTTCTTCTAGGTTGATGCGTTCGTTTTCAGTAGCAGTTTTAATTTTTAGGTTTCACTCTGTTCTCTCCTATATAGATAGATGAATATGGAACTCTAAATCCAACATGGTGTGTAGTAGCTCTTTGAAACTTGACAAAATCAAGGAGTTCTCAGTTTTCTCTCTATGGTTTGTTTCCTCTTCATGTAGCCCTGGCACAGACTGTGGAAGAGGACTTTCATTGAGAGGGGTTGCCAAGTTTCTAAGAAATAACGAGTATCCGAAATACCAGCAAATATTTTTTCACCCAATCTTGATGATACTTGGTGGTAAGGACAAGAACACAAATCCCACTTGCCTCACCAAATTCTGTTCCTCTAGGTTGAAGCATTCGTCTACAGTAGCAGTTTTTATTTTTAGGTTTTACTCTGTTCTCTCCTATATAGATACATGAATTTGGAAATCTAAATCCAACATGATTTGTAGTAGCTCTTTGAAACTTGACAAAAGAAAGGAGTTCTCAGTTTTGTCTCTATGGTTTGTTTCCTCTTCAATTAGCCCTAGGCACCGACGGTGGAAAGGCACTTTCATTGAGAGGGGTTGCCAAGCTTCTAAGAAATAACGAATTTCCGAAATACCAGCAAATGTTTTTTCACCCAATGTTGATGATCCTTGGTGGTAATGATCAGTACAAAAAACCCACTTGGCTCACCAAATTTTGTTCTTCTAGTTTGAAGCGTTCGTCTACAGTACCAGTTTATATATTTAGGTTTCACTCTGTTCTCTCCTATATAGATAGATGAATTTGGATCTCTAAATCCAACATGGTTTGTAGTAGCTCTTTGAAACTTGACAAAATAAAGGAGTTCTCAGATTTGTCTCTATGATTTGTTTCTGCTTCAATTAGCCTTAAGCAGAGACTGTGGAAAAGCACTTTCATTGAGAGGGGTTGACAAGCTTCCAAGAAATTACGAAGTTTCCGAAATAGCAGCAAATATTTTTTCACCCAATCTTGATGATACTTGGTGGTGATGATCAGTACACAAATCCCACTTGGCTCAGCAAATTTTGTTATTCTAGGTTGAAGCGTTCGTATACAGTAGCAATTTTTATATTTAGGTTTCAATCTGTTCTCTCCTATATAGATAGATGAATTTGGATCTCTAAATCCAACATGGTTTGTAGTAGCTCTTTGAAACTTGACAAAATAAAGGAGTTCTCAGTTTTGTCTCTATGATTTGTTTCTGCTTCAATTAGCCTTAAGCAGAGACTGTGGAAAAGCACTTTGATTGAGAGGGGTTGCCAAGCTTCCAAGAAATTACGAAGTTTCCGAAATAGCAGCAAATATTTTTTCACCCAATCTTGATGATACTTGGTGGTGATGATCAGTACACAAATCCCACTTGGCTCAGCAAATTTTGTTATTCTAGGTTGAAGCGTTCGTGTACAGTAGCAATTTTTATATTTAGGTTTCAATCTGTTCTCTCCTATATAGATAGATGAATTTGGAACTCTAAATCCAACATGGTTTGTAGTGGCTCTTTGAAACTTGACAAAATAAAGGAGTTCTCAGTTTTGTCTCTATGGTTTGTTTTCTCTTCAAGTAGCCGTAGGCACAGACTGTTTAAAAGCACTTTCATTGAGAAGGGTTGCCAAGCTTCTAAGAAATATCGAGTTTCTGAAATACCAGCAAATATTTTTTCACCCAATCTTGATCATTCTTGGTGGTAATGACAAGTACACAAATCCCACTTGGCTCACCAAATTTGGTTCTTCTAGGTTGAAGCATTCGTCTACAGTAGCAGATTTTATGTTTTGATTTCACTCTGTTCTCTGCTATATAGATAGGTGAATTTGGAACTCTAAATCCAACATGGTTTTAGTAGCTCTTTGAAACTTGACAAAATAAAGGAGTTCTCAGTTTTGTCTCTATGGTTTGTTTCCTCTTCAAATAGCCCTAGGCACAGGCGGTGGAAAAGAACTCCATTGAGAGTGGTTGCCAAGCTTCCAAGAAATTACGAGTTTCCGAATACCAGCAAATATTTTTTCACCCAATGTTGATGATACTTGGTGGTAATGATCAGAACACAAATCCCACTTTGCTCTCCAAATTTTTTTCTTCTAGGTTGAAGCGTTCTTCTACAGTAGCAGTTTATAAGTTTACGTTTCACTCTGTTCTCTCGTATATAGATAGATGAATTTGAACTCTAAATCCTACATGGTTTGAAGTGGCACTTTGAAACTTGACAAAATAAAGGAGTTCTCTGTTTTGTCTCTATGGTTTGTTTCTCTTTCAAGTAGCCCTAGGCCAGACGGTGGAAAAGCACTTCCATTGAGAGGGGTTGCCAAGCTTCCAAGAAATTACCAGTTTCCGAAATACCAGCATATTTTTTCACCCAATCTTGATGATACCTGGTGGTAGGGACAAGTACACAAATCCCACTGAGCTCATAAAATTCTGTTCTTCTAGGTTGAAGCATTCGTCTACAGTAGCAGTTTTTATTTTTAGGTTTTACTCTGTTCTCTCCTATATAGATAGATGAATTTGGAAATCTAAATCCAACATGGTTTTTAGTAGCTCTTTGAAACTTCACAAAATAAAGGAGTTCTCAGTTTTGTCTCAATGATTTGTTTCCGCTTCAAGTAGCCCTGGCACAGACTGTGGAAAAGCACTTTCATTGAGAGGGGTTGCCAAGCTTCTAAGAAATAACGAGTTTGTGAAATACCAGCAAATATTTTTTAACCCAATCTTGATCATACTTGGTGGTAATGACAAGTACACAAATCCCACTTGGCTCACCAAATATGGTTCTTCTAGGTTGAAGCATTCGTCTACAGTAGCAGATTTTATGTTTTGATTTCACTCTGTTCTCTGCTATATAGTTAGGTGAATTTGGAACTCTAAATCCAACATGGTTTGTAGTAGCTCTTTGAAACTTGACAAAATAAAGGAGTTCTCAGTTTTGTCTCTATGGTTTGTTTCCTCTTCAATTAGCCCTAGGCACAGGCGGTGGAAAAGAACTCCATTGAGTGTGGTTGAAAGCTTCCAAGAAATTACGAGTTTCCGAATACCAGCAAATATTTTTTCACCCAATGTTGATGATACTTGGTGGTAATGATCAGAACACAAATCCCACTTGGCTCTCCAAATTTTTTTCTTCTAGGTTGAAGCGTTCTTCTACAGTAGCAGTTTATAAGTTTACGTTTCACTCTGTTCTCTCGTATATAGATAGATGAATTTGAACTCTAAATCCTACATGGTTTGTAGTGGCTCTTTGAAACTTGACAAAATAAAGGAGTTCTCTGTTTTGTCTCTATGGTTTGTTTGTCTTTCAAGTAGCCCTAGGCCAGACGGTGGAAAAGCACTTCCATTGAGACGGGTTGCCAAGCTTCCAAGAAATTACCAGTTTCCGAAATACCAGCATATTTTTTCACCCAATCTTGATGATACTTGGTGGTAGGGACAAGTACACAAATCCCACTGAGCTCACAAAATTCTGTTCTTCTAGGTTGAAGCATTCGTCTACAGTAGCAGTTTTTATTTTAAGGTTTTACTCTGTTCTCTCCTATATAGATAGATGAATTTGGAAATATAAATCCAACATGGTTTTTAGTAGCTCTTTGAAACTTCACAAAATAAAGGAGTTCTCAGTTTTGTCTCAATGATTTGTTTCCGCTTCAAGTAGCCCTGGCACAGACTGTGGAAAAGCACTTTCATTGAGAGGGGTTGCTAAGCTTCTAAGAAATAACGATTTTCCGAATTACCAGCAAATATTTTTTCACCCAATCGTGATGATGCTTGGTGGTGAAGATCAGTACACAAATCCCACTTGGCTCACCAAATTTTGTTCTTCTAGGTTGAAGCGTTCGTCTACAGTAGCAGTTTTTATATTTAGGTTTCACTCTGTTCTCTCCTATATAGATAGATGAATTTGGAACTCTGAATCCAATATGGTTTGTAGTAGCTCTTTGAAACTTCACAAAATAAAGGAGTTCTCAGTTTTGTCTCTATGATTTGTTTCCGCTTCAAGTAGCCTTAAGCAGAGACTGTGGAAAAGCACTTTCATTGAGATTGGTTGCCAAGCTTCCAAGAAACTACGAGTTTCTGAAATACTAGCAAATATTTTTTCACCCAATCTTGATGATACGTGGTGGTAATGACAAGTCCACAAATCCCTCTTAGCTCACCAAATTTTGTTCTTCTAGGTTGAATCGTTCGTTTACAGTAGCAGTTTTTATTTTTAGGTTTCACTCTGTTCTCTCCTATATAGATACATGAGTTTGGAACTCTAAATCCAACAGGGTTTGTAGTAGCTCTTTGAAATTTGACAAAATAAAGGAGTTCTCAGTTTTGTCTCTATGATTTGTTTCCTCTTCAAGTAGCCTTAAGCAGAGACTGTGGAAAAGCACTTTCATTGAGTGGGGTTGCCAAGCTTCCAAGAAATTACGATGTTTCCAAAATAGCAGCAAATATTTTTTCACCCAATCTTGATGATACTTGGTGGTAATGATCAGTACACAAATCCAACTTGGCTCACCAAATTTTGTTCTTCCAGGTTGAAGCGTTCATCTACAGTAGCAGTTTTTATATTTAGGTTTCACTCTGTTCTCTGCTATATAGGTAGATGAATTTGGGACTCTAAATCCAACATGATTTGTAGTAGCTCTTTGAAACTTGACAAAAGAAAGGAGTTCTCAGTTTTGTGTCTATGGTTTGTTTCCTCTTCAATTTACCCTATTCACCGACGGTGGAAAACACTTTCATTTAGAAGGGTTGCCAAGCTTCCAAGAAATTACCTGTTTCCGAAATACCAGCAAATATTTTTTCACCCAATGTTGATGATACTTGGTGGTAATGATCAGTACACAAAACCCACTTGGCTCACCAAATTTTGTTCTTCTAGTTTGAAGCATTCGTTTACAGTAGCAGGTTTTATTTTAGGTTTCACTGTGTTCTCTCCTATACAGATAGATGAATGTGGAACACTAAATCCTACATGGTTTGTAGTAGCTCTTTGAAACTTCACCAAATAAAGGAGGTCTCAGTTTTGTCTCTATGGATTGTTTCCTCTTTAAGTAGCCGTACGCACTGACTGTGGAAAAGCACTTTCATTGAGAGGGGTTGCCAAGCTTCCAAGAAATTACGAGTTTCCGAAATACCAGCAAATATTTTTTTCAACAAATGTTGATGATACTTGGGGGTAATGATCAGTACACAAATCCCACTTGGCTCACCAAATTTTGTTCTTCCAGGTTGAAGCGTTCGTCTACAGTAGCAGTTTTTAAGTTTAGGTTTCACTCTGTTCTCTGCTATATAGATAGATGATTTTGGAACTCTAAATCCAACATGGTTTGTAGTGGCTCTTTGAAACCTGACAAAATAAAGGAGTTCTCAGTTTTGTCTCTATGGTTTGTTTCCTCTTCAAGTAGCCCTAGGCACAGACTGTGGAAAAGCACTTTCATTGTGAGGGGTTGCCAAGCTTCTAAGAAATAACGAGTTTCCGAAATACAAGCAAATATTTTTTCAACCAATCTTGATGATACTTGGTGGTAAGGACAAGTACACAAATCCCACTTGGCTCACCGAATTTTGTTCTTCTAGGTTGAAGCATTCGTCTACAGTAGCAGTTTTTATTTTTAGGTTTTACTCTGTTCTCTCCCATATAGATAGATGAATTTGGAACTCTGAATCCAACATGGTTTGTAGTAGCTCTTTGAAAAGTGATAAAATAAAGGAGTTCTCAGTTTTGTCCCTATGATTTGTTTCCGCTTCAAGTAGCCCAAAGCAGAGACTGTGGAAAAGCACTTTCATTGAGAGGGGTTGCCAAGCTTCCAAGAAATTACCAGTTTCCGAAATACCAGCAAATATTTTTTCACCCAATCTTGATGATACTTGGTGGTAATGATCAGGACACAAATCCCAGTTGGCTCACCAAATTTTGTTCTTCTAGGTTGAAGCGTTCGTCTACAGTAGCAGTTTTTATGTTTAGGTTTCACTCTGTTCTCTCGTATATAGATAGATGAATTTGGAACTCTAAGTCCAACATCGTTTATAGTGGCTCTTTGAAACTTGACAAAATAAAGGAGTTCTCAGTTTTGTATCTATGGTTTGTTTCCTCTTCAAGTAGTCCTAGGCACAGACGGTGGAAAAGCACTTTCATTGAGAGGGGTTGCCAAGTTTCCAAGAAATTACCAGTTTCCGAAATACCAGCAAATATTTTTTCACCCAATCTTGATGAAACTTGGTGGTAAGGACAAGAACACAAATCCCACTTGGCTCACCAAATTTTGTTCTTCTAGGTTGATGCGTTCGTTTTCAGTAGCAGTTTTAATTTTTAGGTTTCACTCTGTTCTCTCCTATATAGATAGATGAATATGGAACTCTAAATCCAACATGGTTTGTAGTAGCTCTTTGAAACTTGACAAAATAAAGGAGTTCTCAGTTTTCTCTCTATGGTTTGTTTCCTCTTTAAGTAGCCCTGGCACAGACTGTGGAAGAGGACTTTCATTGAGAGGGGTTGCCAAGCTTCTAAGAAATAACGAGTTTCCGAAATACCAGCAAATATTTTTTCACCCAATCTTGATGATACTTGGTGGTAAGGACAAGAACACAAATCCCACTTGGCTCACCAAATTCTGTTCCTCTAGGTTGAAGCATTCGTCTACAGTAGCAGTTTTTATTTTTAGGTTTTACTCTGTTCTCTCCTATATAGATAGATGAATTTGGAAATCTAAATCCAACATGATTTGTAGTAGCTCTTTGAAACTTGACAAAAGAAAGGAGTTCTCAGTTTTGTCTCTATGGTTTGTTTCCTCTTCAATTAGCCCTAGGCACCGACGGTGGAAAGGCACTTTATTGAGAGGGGTTGCCAAGCTTCTAAGAAATAACGAATTTCCGAAATACCAGCAAATGTTTTTTCACCCAATGTTGATGATCCTTGGTGGTAATGATCAGTACAAAAAACCCACTTGGCTCACCAAATTTTGTTCTTCTAGATTGAAGGGTTCGTCTACAGTACCAGTTTATATATTTAGGTTTCACTCTGTTCTCTCCTATATAGATAGATGAATTTGGAACTCTAAATCCAACATGGTTTGTAGTAGCTGTTTGAAACTTGACAAAATAAAGGAGCTCTCAGTTTTGTTTCTATGGTTTGTTTCCTCTTCAAGTAGTCCTAGGCACAGACTGTGAAAAAGCACTTTCATTGAGAGGGGTTGACAAGCTTCTAAGAAATAACGAGTTTCCGAAATACCAGCAAATAATTTTTCTCACAATCTTGATGACACTTGGTGGTAATGATCAGTACACAAATCCCAATGGCTCACCAAATTTTGTTCTTCTAGGTTGAAGCGTTCGTCTACAGTAGCAGTTTTTATATTTAGATTTCACTCTGTTCTCTCCTATATAGATAGATGAATTTGGATCTCTAAATCCAACATGGTTTGTAGTAGCTCTTTGAAACTTGACAAAATAAAGGAGTTCTCAGTTTTGTCTCTATGATTTGTTTCTGCTTCAATTAGCCTTAAGCAGAGACTGTGGAATAGCACTTTCATTGAGAGGGGTTGCCAAGCTTCCAAGAAATTACGATGTTTCCGAAATAGCAGCAAATATTTTTTCACCCAATCTTGATGATACTTGGTGGTGATGATCAGTACACAAATCCCACGTGGCTCAGCAAATTTTGTTATTCTAGGTTGAAGCGTTCGTGTACAGTAGCAATTTTTATATTTAGGTTTCAATCTGTTCTCTCCTATATAGATAGATGAATTTGGAACTCTAAATCCCACATGGTTTGTAGTGGCTCTTTGAAACTTGACAAAATAAAGGAGTTTTCAGTTTTGTCTCTATGGTTTGTTTTCTCTTCAAGTAGCCCTAGGCAGAGACTGTTTAAAAGCACTTTCATTGAGAGGGGTTGCCAAGCTTCTAAGAAATAACGAGTTTCTGAAATACCAGCAAATATTTTTTCACCCAATCTTGATCATACTTGGTGGTAATGACAAGTACACAAATCCCACTTGGCTCACCAAATTTGGTTCTTCTATGTTGAAGCATTCGTCTACAGTAGCAGTTTTTATGTTTTGATTTCACTCTGTTCTCTGCTATATAGATAGGTGAATTTGGAACTCTAAATCCAACATGGTTGGTAGTGGCTCTTTGAAACTTGACAAAATAAAGGAGTTCTCAGTTTTGTCTCTATGGTTTGTTTCCTCTTCAATTAGCCCTAGGCACAGGCGGTGGAAAAGAACTCCATTGAGAGTGGTTGCCAAGCTTCCAAGAAATTACGAGTTTCCGAATACCAGCAAATATTTTTTCACCCAATGTTGATGATACTTGGTGGTAATGATCAGAACACAAATCCCACTTGGCTCACCAAATTTTTTTCTTCTAGGTTGAAGCGTTCTTCTACAGTAGCAGTTTATAAGTTTACGTTTCACTCTGTTCTCTCGTATATAGATAGATGAATTTGAACTCTAAATCCTACATGGTTTGTAGTGGCTCTTTGAAACTTGACAAAATAAGGGAGTTCTCTGTTTTGTCTCTATGGTTTGTTTCTATTTCAAGTAGCCCTAGGCCAGACGGTGGAAAAGCACTTCCATTGAGACGGGTTGCCAAGCTTCCAAGAAATTACCAGTTTCCGAAATACCAGCATATTTTTTCACCCAATCTTGATGATACTTGGTGGTAGGGACAAGTACACAAATCCCACTGAGCTCACAAAATTCTGTTCTTCTAGGTTGAAGCATTCGTCTACAGTAGCAGTTTTTATTTTTAGGTTTTACTCTGTTCTCTCCTATATAGATAGATGAATTTGGAACTCTAAATCCAACATGGTTTGTAGTGGCTCTTTGAAACCTGACAAAATAAAGGAGTTCTCAGTTTTGTCTCAATGATTTGTTTCCGCTTCAAGTAGCCCTGGCACAGACTGTTGAAAAGCACTTTCATTGAGAGGGGTTGCCAAGCTTCTAAGAAATAACGATTTTCCGAATTACCAGCAAATATTTTTTCACCCAATCGTGATGATACTTTGTGGTGAAGATCAGTACACAAATCCCACTTGGCTCACCAAATTTTGTTCTTCTAGGTTGAATCGTTCGTTTACAGTAGCAGTTTTTATTTTTAGTTTTCACTCTGTTCTCTCCTATATAGATACATGAGTTTGGAACTCTAAATCCAACAGGGTTTGTAGTAGCTCTTTGAAATTTGACAAAATAAAGGAGTTCTCAGTTTTGTCTCTATGATTTGTTTCCTCTTCAAGTAGCCTTAAGCAGAGACTGTGGAAAAGCACTTTCATTGAGTGGGGTTGCCAAGCTTCCAAGAAATTACGATGTTTCCAAAATAGCAGCAAATATTTTTACACCCAATCTTGATGATACTTGGTGGTAATGATCAGTGCACAAATCCAACTTGGCTCACCAAATTTTGTTCTTCCAGGTTGAACGTTCATCTACAGTAGCAGTTTTTATATTTAGGTTTCACTCTGTTCTCTGCTATATAGGTAGATGAATATGGGACTCTAAATCCAACATGATTTGTAGTAGCTCTTTGAAACTTGACAAAAGAAAGGAGTTCTCAGTTTTGTGTCTATGGTTTGTTTCCTCTTCAATTTGCACTAGGCACCGACTGTGGAAAAGCACTTTCATTGAGAAGGGTTGCCAAGCTTCTAAGAAATTACGAGTTTCCGAAATACCAGCAAATATTTTTTCACCCAATGTTGATGATACTTGGTGGTAATGATCAGAACACAAATCCCACTTGGCTCACCAAATTTTTTTCTTCTAGGTTGAAGCGTTCTTCTACAGTAGCAGTTTATAAGTTTACGTTTCACTCTGTTCTCTCGTATATAGATAGATGAATTTGAACTCTAAATCCTACATGGTTTGTAGTGGCTCTTTGAAACTTGACAAAATAAAGGAGTTCTCTGTTTTGTCTCTGTGGTTTGTTTCTCTTTCAAGTAGCCCTAGGCCAGACGGTGGAAAAGCACTTCCATTGAGAGGGGTTGCCAAGCTTCCAAGAAATTACCAGTTTCCGAAATACCAGCATATTTTTTCACCCAATCTTGATGTTACTTGGTGGTAGGGACAAGTACACAAATCCCACTGAGCTCACAAATTCAGTTCTTCTAGGTTGAAGCATTCGTCTACAGTAGCAGTTTTTATTTTTTGGTTTTACTGTGTTCTCTCCTATATAGATAGATGAATTTGGAACTCTAAATCCAACATGGTTTGTAGTAGCTCTTTGAAACTTCACAAAATAAAGGAGTTCTCAGTTTTGTCTCAATGATTTGTTTCCGCTTCAAGTAGCCCTGGCACAGACTGTTGAAAAGCAATTTCATTGAGAGGGGTTGCCAAGCTTCTAAGAAATAACGATTTTCCGAATTACCAGCAAATATTTTTTCACCCAATCGTGATGATACTTGGTGGTGAAGATCAGTACACAAATCCCACTTGGCTCACCAAATTTTGTTCTTCTAGGTTGAATCGTTCGTTTACAGTAGCAGTTTTTATTTTTAGGTTTCACTCTGTTCTCTCCTATATAGATACATGAGTTTGGAACTCTAAATCCAACAGAGTTTGTAGTAGCTCTTTGAAATTTGACAAAATAAAGGAGTTCTCAGTTTTGTCTCTATGATTTGTTTCCTCTTCAAGTAGCCTTAAGCAGAGACTGTGGAAAAGCACTTTCATTGAGTGGGGTTGCCAAGCTTCCAAGAAATTACGATGTTTCCAAAATAGCAGCAAATATTTTTTCACCCAATCTTGATGATACTTGGTGGTAATGATCAGTGCACAAATCCAACTTGGCTCACCAAATTTTGTTCTTCCAGGTTGAAGCGTTCATCTACAGTAGCAGTTTTTATATTTAGGCTTCACTCTGTTCTCTGCTATATAGGTAGATGAATTTGGGACTCTAAATCCAACATGATTTGTAGTAGCTCCTTGAAACTTGACAAAAGAAAGGAGTTCTCAGTTTTGTGTCTATGGTTTGTTTCCTCTTCAATTTGCACTAGGCACCGACGGAGGAAAAGCACTTTCATTGAGAAGGGTTGCCAAGCTTCTAAGAAATTACGAGTTTCCGAAATACCAGCAAATATTTTTTCACCCAATTTTGATGATACTTGGTGGTAATGATCAGTACACAAATCCCACTTGGCTCACCAAATTTTTTTCTTCTAGGTTGAAGCGTTCTTCTACAGTAGCAGTTTATAAGTTTACGTTTCACTCTGTTCTCTCGTATATAGATAGATGAATTTGAACTCTAAATCCTACATGGTTTGTAGTGGCTCTTTGAAACTTGACAAAATAAAGGAGTTCTCTGTTTTGTCTCTGTGGTTTGTTTCTCTTTCAAGTAGCCCTAGGCCAGACGGTGGAAAAGCACTTCCATTGAGAGGGGTTGCCAAGCTTCCAAGAAATTACCAGTTTCCGAAATACCAGCATATTTTTTCACCCAATCTTGATGTTACTTGGTGGTAGGGACAAGTACACAAATCCCACTCAGCTCACAAAATTCTGTTCTTCTAGGTTGAAGCATTCGTCTACAGTAGCAGTTTTTATTTTTAGGTTTTACTCTGTTCTCTCCTATATAGATAGATGAATTTGGAAATCTAAATCCAACATGGTTTGTAGTAGCTCTTTGAAACTTCACAAAATAAAGGAGTTCTCAGTTTTGTCTCAATGATTTGTTTCCGCTTCAAGTAGCCCTGGCACAGACTGTTGAAAAGCACTTTCATTGAGAGGGGTTGCCAAGCTTCTAAGAAATAACGATTTTCCGAATTACCAGCAAATATTTTATCACCCAAACTTGATGATACTTGGTGGTGATGATCAGTACACAAATCCCACTTGGCTCAGCAAATTTTGTTATTCTAGGTTGAAGCGTTCGTGTACAGTAGCAATTTTTATATTTAGGTTTCAATCTGTTCTCTCCTATATAGATAGATGAATTTGGAACTCTAAATCCAACATGGTTTGTAGTGGCTCTTTGAAACTTGACAAAATAAAGGAGTTCTCAGTTTTGTCTCTATGGTTTGTTTTCTCTTCAAGTAGCCCTAGGCACAGACTGATTAAAAGCACTTTCATTGAGAGGGGTTGCCAAGCTTCTAAGAAATAACGAGTTTCTGAAATACCAGCAAATATTTTTTCACCCAATCTTGATCATACTTGGTGGTAATGACAAGTACACAAATCCCACTTGGCTCACCAAATTTGGTTCTTCTAGGTTGAAGCATTCGTCTACAGTAGCAGTTTTTAGGTTTTGATTTCACTCTGTTCTCTGCTATATAGATAGGTGAATTTGGAACTCTAAATCCAACATGGTTTGTAGTGGCTCTTTGAAACTTGACAAAATAAAGGAGTTCTCAGTTTTGTCTCTATGGTTTGTTTCCTCTTCAATTAGCCCTAGGCACAGGCGATGGAAAAGAACTCCATTGAGCGTGGTTGCCAAGCTTCCAAGAAATTACGAGTTTCCGAATACCAGCAAATATTTTTTCACCCAATGTTGATGATACTTGGTGGTAATGATCAGAACACAAATCCCACTTGGCTCACCAAATTTTTTTCTTCTAGGTTGAAGCGTTCTTCTACAGTAGCAGTTTATAAGTTTACGTTTCACTCTGTTCTCTCGTATATAGATAGATGAATTTGAACTCTAAATCCTACATGGTTTGTAGTGGCTCTTTGAAACTTGACAAAATAAAGGAGTTCTCTGTTTTGTCTCTATGGTTTGTTTCTCTTTCAAGTAGCCCTAGGCCAGACGGTGGAAAAGCACTTCCATTGAGAGGGGTTGCCAAGCTTCCAAGAAATTACCAGTTTCCGAAATACCAGCATATTTTTTCACCCAATCTTGATGATACTTGGTGGTAGGGACAAGTACACAAATCCCACTGAGCTCACAAAATTCTGTTCTTCTAGGTTGAAGCATTCGTCTACAGTAGCAGTTTTTATTTTTAGGTTTTACTCTGTTCTCTCCTATATAGATAGATGAATTTGGAACTCTAAATCCAACATGGTTTGTAGTAGCTCTTTGAACCTTCACAAAATAAAGGAGTTCTCAGTTTTGTCTCTATGATTTGTTTCCGCTTCAAGTAGCCTTAAGCAGAGACTGTGGAAAAGCACTTTCATTGAGATTGGTTGCCAAGTTTCCAAGAAATTACGAGTTTCTGAAATACCAGCAAATATTTTTTCACCCAATCTTGATGATACGTGGTGGTAATGACAAGTCCACAAATCCCTCTTGGCTCACCAAATTTTGTTCTTCTAGGTTGAATCGTTCGTTTACACTAGCAGTTTTTATTTTTAGGTTTCACTCTGTTCTCTCCTATATAGATACATGAGTTTGGAACTCTAAATCCAACAGGGTTTGCAGTAGCTCTTTGAAACTTGACAAAAGAAAGGAGTTCTCAGTTTTGTGTCTATGGTTTGTTTCCTCTTCAATTTGCACTCGGCACCGACGGTGGAAAAGCACTTTCATTGAGAAGGGTTGCCAAGCTTCTAAGAAATTACGAGTTTCCGAAATACCAGCAAATATTTTTTCACCCAATCTTGATGATACGTGGTGATAATGACAAGTCCACAAATCTCACTTGGCTCACCAAATTTTGTTCTTCTAGTTTGAAGCATTCGTTTACAGTAGTAGTTTTAATGTTTAGGTTTCACTCTGCTCTCTCCTATAGAGATAGATGAATTTGGAACTCTAAATCCAACATGGTTTGTAGAAGCTCTTTGAAACTTGACATAATAAAGGAGTTCTCAGTTTTGTCTCAATGGTTTGTTTCCTCTTCAAGTAGCCCTAGGCACTGACAGTGGAAAAGCACTTTCATTGAGAGGGGTTTCCAAGCTTCTAAGAAATAACGAGTTTCCGAAATACCAGCAAATATTTTTTCTCGCAATCTTGATGACACTTGGTGGTAATGATCAGTACACAAATCCCACTTGGCTCACCAAATTTTGTTTTTCTAGGTTGAAGCGTTCGTCTACTGTAGCAGTTTTTATATTTAGGTTTCCCTCTGTTCTCTCCTATAGAGATAGATGAATATGGAACTCTAAATCCAACATGGTTTGCAGTAGCTATATGAAACTTGACAAAATAAAGTAGTTCTCCGTTTTGTCTCTATGTTTTGTTTCCTCTTCAAC
Source organism: Callospermophilus lateralis (assembly GCF_048772815.1). Lineage (NCBI taxonomy): Eukaryota > Metazoa > Chordata > Mammalia > Rodentia > Sciuridae > Callospermophilus > Callospermophilus lateralis. The sequence continues at coordinate 16,783 of NW_027516707.1, forward strand.
TAGTCCTAGGCACAGACTGTGGAAAAGCACTTTCATTGAGAGGGGTTGCCAAGATTCCAAGAAATTACGAGTTTCCGAAATACCAGCAAATATTTTTTCACCCAATCTTGATGATACTTGGTGGTAATGATCGGTTGACAAATCCCTCTTGGCTCACCAAATTTTGTTCCTCTAGGTTGAAGCGTTCGTCTATAGTTGCCGTTTTTATATTTTGGTTTCATTCTGTTCTCTCCTATAGAGATAGATGAATTTGGAACTCTAAATCCAACATGGTTTGTAGTAGCTCTTTGAAACTTGACAAAATAAAGGAGTTCTCAGTTTTGTCTCTATGGTTTGTTTCCTCTTCAAAAAGCCCTATGCACTGACAGTGGAAAAACACTTTCATTGAGAGGGGTTGCCAAGCTTATAAGAAATAACGAGTTTCCGAAATACCAGCAAATATTTTTTCTCGCAATCTTGATGACACTTGGTGGTAATGATCAGTACACAAATCCCACTTGGCTCACCAAATTTTGTTCTTCTAAGTTGAAGCGTTCGTCTACTGTAGCAATTTTTATATTTAGGTTTCACTCTGTTCTCTCCTATATAGATAGATGCATTTGGAACTCTAAATCCAACATGGTTTGTAGTAGCTCTTTGAAACTTCACAAAATAAAGGAGTTCCCAGTTTTGTATCTATGATTTGTTTCCGCTTCAAGCAGCCCTAAGCAGAGACTGTGGAAAAGCACTTTCATTGAGAGGGTTTGCCAAGCTTCTAAGAAATAACGAGTTTCCGAAATACTAGCAAATATTTTTTCACCCAATGTTGATGATACTTGGTGCTCATGATCTGTAAACAAATCCCACTTGGCTCACCAAATTTTGTTCTTCTAGGTTGAAGCGTTCGTCTACAGTAGCAGTTTTTATATTTAGGTTTCACTCTGTTCTCTGCTTTATAGATAGGTGAATTTGGAACTCTAAATCCAACATAGTTTGTAGTAGCTCTTTGAAACTTGACAAAATAAAGGAGTTCTCAGATTTGTCTTTATGGTTTGTTTCCTCTTCAAGCAGCCAGAGACACTGAATGTGGTAAAGCACTTTATTGAAAGGGGTTGCCAAGCTTCCAAGAAATTACGAGTTTCCGAAATACCAGCAAATATTTTTTCACCCAATCTTGATGATACTTGGAGGTGATGATCAGTACACAAATCGCACTTGGCTCACCAAATTTTGTTCTTCTAGGTTGAAGCGTTCTTCTACAGTAGCAGTTTTTATGTTTACGTTTCACTCTGTTCAATCGTATATAGATAGATGAATCTGGAACTCTAAATCCAACATGGTTTGTAGTTTCTCTTTGAAACTTGACAAAATAAAGGAGGTCTCAGTTTTTTCTCTATTATTTGTTTCCTCTTCAATTAGCCCTAGGCACCGACGGTGGAAAAGCACTTTCATTGAGAGGGGTTGCCAAGCAATAAGAAATAACGATTTTCCGAATTAGCAGCAAATATTTTTTCACCCAATGTTGATGATACTTGGTGGTAATGATCAGTACACAAAACACACTTGGCTCACCAAATTTTGTTCTTCTAGATTGAAGTGTTCGTCTACAGTAGCAGTTTTTATATTTAGGTTTCACTCAGTTCTCTCCTATATAGATAGATGAATTTGGAACTCTAAATCCAACATGGATTGTAGTAGCTCTTTGACACTTGACAAAATAAAGGAGTTCTCAGTTTTGTCTCTATGTTTTCTTTCCTCTTCAAGTAGCCCTAGGCACCGACGGTGGAAAAGTAATTTCATTGAGAGGGGTTGTCAAGCTTCTAAGAAATAACGAGTTTCCGAAATACCAGCAAATATTTTTTCACCCAGTTTTGATGATACTTGGTGGTAATGATCAGTACACAATTCCCACTTGGCTCACCAAAGTTTGTTCGTCTACGTTGACGCGTTCGTCTACAGTAGCAGTTTTTATATTTAAATTTCACTCTGTTCACTCCTATATAGATAGATGAATTTGGAACTCTAAATCCAACATGGATTGTAGTAGCTCTTTGACACTTGACAAAATAAAGGAGTTCTAAGTTTTGTTTCTATGGTTTGTTTCCTCTTCAAGTAGGCCTAGGCACAGAATCTGGAAAAGCACTTTCATTCAGTGGGTTTACCAAGCTTCTAAGCAATAACGAGTTTCCGAAATACCAGCAAATATTTTTTCACCCAATCTTGATGATACTTGGTGGTAATGATCAGTACACAAATCCCACTTGGCTCACCAAATTTTGTTCTTCTAGTTTGAAGCATTCGTTTACAGTAGCAGTTTTTATGTTTAGGTTTCACTCTGTTCTCTCCTATATACATAGATGAATTTGGAACTCTAAAACCTACATGGTTTGTAGTAGCTCTTTGAACTTGACAAAATCAAGGAGGTCTCAGCTTTCTCTCTATGGATTGTTTCCTCTTTAAGTAGGCCTAGACACTGACTGTGGAAAAGCACTTTCATTGAGAGGAGTTGCCAAACTTCCAAGAAATTACGAGTTTCCGAAATACCAGCAAATATTTTTATCACCCAATATTGATGATACTTGGTGGTAATGATCAGTACACAAAACCCACTTCGCTCACAAATTTTGTTCTTCTAGGTTGAAGCGTTCGTCTACTGTAGCAGTTTTTATATTTAGGTTTCCCTCTGTTCTCTCCTATATAGATAGATGATTTGGAGCTCTAAATCCAACACGGTTTGCAGCAGCTCTTTGAAACTCGACAAAATAAAGTAGTTCTCAGTTTTGTGTCTATGTTTTGTTTCCTCTTCAAGTAATCCTAGGCACAGACTGTGGAAAAGCACTTTCATTGAGAGGGGTTGCCAACCTTCCAAGAAATTACGAGTTTCTGAAATAACAGCAAATATTTTTTCACCCAATCTTGATGATACTTGGTGGTAATGATCAGTTCACAAATCCAACTTGGCTCACCAAATTTGGTTCTTCTATGTTAAAGCGTTCGTCTACAGTAACAGTTTTTATATTTAGGTTTCACTCTGTTCTCTCCTATAGAGATAGATGAATTTGGAACTCTAAATCCAACATGGTTTGTAGTAGCTCTTTGAAACTTGACAAAATAAAGGAGTTCTCAGTTTTGTCTCTATGGTTTGTTTCCTCTTCAAGTAGCCCTAGGCACACAGGGTGGAAAAGCACTTTCATTGAGATGGGTTGCCAAGCTTCTAAGAAATACCGAGTTTCCGAAATACCAGCAAATATTTTTTCTCACAATCTTGATGACAGTTGGTGGTAATGATTAGTACACAAATCCCACTTGGCTCACCAAATTTTGTTCTTCTAGGTTGAAGCGTTCGTCTATAGTAGCAATTTTTATATTTAGGTTTCACTCTGTTCTCTCATATATAGATAGATGATTTTGGAACTCTAAATCCAACATGGTTTGTAGTAGCTCTTAGAAACTTGACAAAATAAAGGAGTTCTCAGTTTTGTCTCTATGGTTTGTTTCCTCTTAAAGTAGCCCTGGGCACAGACGGTGGAAAAGCACTTTCATTGAGAGGGGTTGCCAAGCTTCCAAGAAAATACCAGTTTCCGAAATACCAGCAAATATTTTTTCACCCAATCTCGATGATACTTGGTGGTGATGATCAGTACGCAAATCCCACTTGGCTCACCAAAATTTGTTCTTCTAGGTTGAAGCGTTCGTCTACAGTAGCAATTTTTATATTTAGGTTTCACTCTGTTTTCTCATATATAGATAGATGATTTTGGAACTCTAAATCCAACATGGTTTGCAGTGGCTCTTAGAAACTTGACAAAATAAAGGAGTTCTCAGTTTTCTCTCTCTGGTTTGTTTCCTCTTCAAGTAGCCCTGGCACAGACTGTGGATAAGCACTTTCATTGAGAGGGGTTGCCAAGCAACAAGAAATAACGAGTTTCCGAAATACCAGCAAATATTTATTCACCCAATCTTGATGATACTTGGTGGTAATGATCAGTACACAAATCCCACTTGGCTCACCAAATTTTGTTCTTCTAGTTTGAAGCATTCGTTTACAGTAGCAGTTTTTATGTTTAGGTTTCACTCTGTTCTCTCCTATATACATAGATGAATTTGGAACTCTAAATCCTCCATGGTTTGTAGTAGCTTTTTGAACTTGACAAAATCAAGGAGGTCTCAGTTTTGTCTCTATGGATTGTTTCCTCTTTAAGAAGGCCTAGACACTGACTGTGCAAAAGCACTTTCATTGAGAGGGGTTGCCAAACTTCCAAGAAATTACGAGTTTCCGAAATACCAGCAAATATTTTTATCACCCAATATTGATGATACTTGGTGGTAATGATCAGTACACAAATCCCACTTGGCTCACCAAATTTTGTTCTTCTAGGTTGAAGCGTTCGTCTACTGTAGCAGTTTTTATATTTAGGTTTCCCTCTGTTCTCTCCTATATAGATAGGTGATTTGGAGCTCTAAATCCAACACGGTTTGCAGCAGCTCTTTGAAACTCGACAAAATAAAGTAGTTCTCAGTTTTGTCTCTATGTTTTGTTTCCTCTTCAAGTAGTCCTAGGCACAGACTGTGGAAAAGCACTTTCATTGAGAGGGGTTGCCAACCTTCCAAGAAATTACGAGTTTCTGAAATAACAGCAAATATTTTTTCACCCAATCTTGATGATACTTGGTGGTAATGATCAGTTCACAAATCCAAGTTGGGTCACCAAATTTTGTTCTTCTAAGTTAAAGCGTTCGTCTACAGTAACAGTTTTTATATTTAGGTTTCACTCTGTTCTCTCCTATAGAGATAGATGAATTTGGAACACTAAATCAAACATGGTTTGTAGTAGCTCTTTGAAACTTGACAAAATAAAGGAGTTCTCAGTTTTGTCTCTATGGTTTGTTTCCTCTTCAAGTAGCCCTAGGCACACAGGGTGGAAAAGCACTTTCATTGAGAGCGGTTGCCAAGCTTCTAAGAAATACCGAGTTTCCGAAATACCAGCAAATATTTTTTCTCACAATCTTGATGACAGTTGGTGGTAATGATTAGTACACAAATCCCACTTGGCTCACCAAATTTTGTTCTTCTAGGTTGAAGCGTTCGTCTATACTAGCAATTTTTATATTTAGGTTTCACTCTGTTCTCTCGTATATAGATAGATGATTTTGGAACTCTAAATCCAACATGGTTTGTAGTAGCTCTTTGAAACTTGACAAAATAAAGGAGTTCTCAGTTTTGTCTCTATGGTTTGTTTCCTCTTCAAGTAGTCCTAGTCACAGAGGGTGGAAAAGCACTTTCATTGAGAGGGTTTGCCAAGCTTCTAAGAAATACCGAGTTTCCGAAATACCAGCAAATATTTATTCTCACAATCTTGATGACACTTAGTGGTATTGATCAGTACACAAATCCTACTTGGCTCACCAAATTTTGTTCTTCTAGGTTGAAGCGTTCGTCTACAGTAGCAGTTTTTATATTTAGGTTTCACTCTGTCTCTCCTATATAGATAGATGAATTTGGAATTCTAAATCCAATATTGTTTGTAGTAGCTCTTTGAAATTTGACAAAGTAAAGGAATTCTCAGTTTTGTCTCTATGATTTGTTTCCGCTTCATGAATCCCTAAACAGAGAAGGTGGAAAAGCACTTTCATGGAAGGGGTTGCCAAGCTTCCAAGAAATAAAGATTTTCCGAAATACCAGCAAATATTTTTTACCCAATCTTGATGATACTTGGTGGTAAGGACAAGTACACAAATCCCACTTGGCTCACCAAATTCTGTTCTTCTAGGTTGAAGCATTCGTCTACAGTTGCAGTTTTTATTTTTAGGTTTTACTCTGTTCTCTCCTATATAGATAGATGAATATGGAACTGTAAATCCAACATGGTTTGTATTAGCTCTTTGAAACTTGACCAAATAAAGGAGGTCTCAATTTTGTCTCTATTATTTGTTTCCTCTTCAATTAGCCCTAGGCACCGACGGTGAAAAAGCACTTTCATTGAGAGGGATTGCCAAGCAATAAGAAATAACGATTTTCCGAATTACCAGCAAATATTTTTTCACCCAATGTTGATGATACTTGGTGGTAATGATCAGTACACAAAACCCACTTGGCTCACCAAATTTTGTTCTTCTACATTGAAGCGTTCGTCTACAGTAGCAGTTTTTATATTTAGGTTTCACTCTGTTCTCTCCTATATAGATAGATAAATTTGGAACTCTAAATCCAATATTGTTTATAGTAGCTCTTTGAAACTAGACAAAGTAAAGGAGATCTCAGTTTTGTCTCTATGATTTGTTTCCGCTTCATGTAGCCCTATGCAGAGACTGTGGAAAAGCACTTTCATTAAAAGGGGTTGCCAAGCTTCCAAGAAATTACGAGTTTCCGAAATACCAGCAAATATTTTTTCACCCAATCTTGATGATACTTGGTGGTGATGATCAGTACACAAATCCCACTTGGCTCACCAATTTTTGTTCTTCTAGTTCGAAGCGTTCGTCTACTCTAGCAATTTTTATATTTAGGGTTCACTCTGTTCGCCTATATAGATAGATGCATTTGGAACTCTAAATCCAACATGGTTTGTAGTAGCTCTTTGAAACTTGACAAAATAAAGGAGTTCTCAGTTTTGTCTCTATGATTTGTTTCCGCTTCAAGCATCGCTAAACAGAGACTGTGGAAAATCACTTTCATTGAGAGGGTTTGCCAAGCATCTAAGAAATTACGAGTTTCCGAAATACCAGCAAATATTTTTTCACCCAATGTTGATGATACTTGGTGGTAATGATCAGTACACAAAACCCACTTGGCTCACCAAATTTTGTTCTTCTACATTGAAGCGTTCGTCTACAGTAGCAGTTTTTATATTTAGGTTTCACTCTGTTCTCTCTTATACATATAGATGAATTTGGAACTCTAAATCCAACATGGTTTGTAGTAACTCTTTGACACTTGAAAAAATAAAGGAGTTCTCAGTTTTCTTTCTATGGTTTGTTTCCTCTTCAATTAGTCTTAGGCACAGACTGTGGAAAAGCACTTTCATTGAGTGGGGTTACCAAGCTTCCAAGAAATAACGAATTTCCGAAATACCAGCAAATATTTTTTCACCCAATCTTGATGATACTTGGTGGTAATGATCAGTACACAAATCCCACTTGGCTCACCAAATTTTGTTCTTGTAGGTTGAAGCGTTCGTCTACAGTAGCAGTTTTTATATTTAGGTTTCACTCTGTTCTCTCCTATATAGATAGATAAATTTGGAACTCTAAATCCAATATTGTTTATAGTAGCTCTTTGAAACTAGACAAAGTAAAGGAGATCTCAGTTTTGTCTCTATGATTTGTTTCCGCTTCATGTAGCCCTAAGCAGAGACTGTGGAAAAGCACTTTCATTGAAAGGGGTTGCCAAGCTTCCAAGAACTTACGAGTTTCCGAAATACCAGCAAATATTTTTTCACCCAATCTTGATGATACTTGGTGGTGATGATCAGTACACAAATCCCACTTGGCTCACCAATTTTTGTTCTTCTAGTTCGAAGCGTTCGTCTACTGTAGCAATTTTTATATTTAGGGTTCACTCTGTTCGCCTATATAGATAGATGCATTTGGAACTCTAAATCCAACATGGTTTGTAGTAGCTCTTTGAAACTTGACAAAATAAAGGAGTTCTCAGTTTTGTCTCTATGAATTGTTTCCGCTTCAAGCATCGCTAAACAGAGACTGTGGAAAATCACTTTCATTGAGAGGGTTTGCCAAGCATCTAAGAAATTACGAGTTTCCGAAATACCAGCAAATATTTTTTCACCCAATGTTGATGATATTTGGTGCTAATGATCAGTACACAAATCCCACTTGGCTCACCAAATTTTGTTCTTCTAGGTTGAAGCGTTCGTCTACTGTAACAGTTTTTATATTTAGGTTTCCCTCTATTCTCTCCTATAGAGATAGATGAATTTGGATCTCTAAATCCAACATGGTTTGCAGTAGTTATTTGAAACTTGACAAAATAAAGTAGTTCTCAGTTTTGTCTCTATGTTTTGTTTCCTCTTCAAGTAGTCCTAGGCACAGACTGTGGAAAAGCACTTTCATTCAGAGGGGATGCCAAGATTCCAAGAAATTACGAGTTTCTGAAATACCAGCAAATATTTTTTCACCCAATCTTGATGATACTTGGTGGTAATGATCGGTTCACAAATCCCACTTGGCTCACCAAATTTTGTTTTTCTAGGTTGAAGCATTCGTCTACAGTTGCAGTTTTTATATTTAGGTTTCATTCTGTTCTATCCTATAGAGATAGATGAATTTGGAACTCTAAATCCAACATGGTTTGTAGTAGCTCTTTGAAACTTGACAAAGTAAAGGAGTTCTCAGTTTTGTCTCTATGGTTTGTTTCCTCTTCAAGCAGCCGTAAGCAGAGACTGTGGAAAAGCACTTTCATTGAGAGGGGTTGCCAAGCTTCCAAGAAATTACAAGTTTCCGAAATACCAGGAAATATTTTTTCACCCAATCTTGATGATACATGGTGGTAATGACAAGTCCACAAATCCCACTTGGCTCACCAAATTCTGTTCTTCTAGGTTGAAGGATTCGTCTACAGTTGTAGTTTTTATTTTTAGGTTTTACTCTCTTCTCTCCTATATAGATAGATGAATATGGAACTCTAAATCCAACATGGTTTGTAGTAGCTCTTTGAAACTTGACAAAATAAAGGAGTTCCAAGTTTTGTCTCTATTATTTGTTTCCTCTTCAATTAGGCATAGGCGCCGACGGTGGAAAAGCACTTTCATTGAGAGGGGTTGCCAAGCAACATGAAATAACGAGTTTCCGAAATACCAGCAAATATTTTTTCACCCAATCTTGATGATACTTGGTGGTAATGATCAGTACACAAATCCCACTCGGCTCACCAAATTTTGTTCTTCTAGTTTGAAGCATTCGTTTACAGTAGCAGTTTTTATTTTTAGGTTTCAACCTGTTCTCTCCTATATAGATACATGAATTTGGAACTCTAAATCCTACATGGTTTGTAGTAGCTCTTTGAAACTTGACAAAATAAAGGAGGTCTCAGTTTTGTCTCTATGATTTGTTTCCGCTTCATGAATCCCTAAACAGAGAAGGTGGAAAAGCACTTTCATGGAAGGGGTTGCCAAGCTTCCAAGAAATAACGATTTTCCGAAATACCAGCAAATATTTTTTACCCAATCTTGATGATACTTGGTGGTAAGGACAAGTACACAAATCCCACTTGGCTCACCAAATTCTGTTCTTCTAGGTTGAAGCATTCGTCTACAGTTGCAGTTTTTATTTTTAGGTTTTACTCTGTTCTCTCATATATAGATAGATGAATATGGAACTGTAAATCCAACATGGTTTGTATTAGCTCTTTGAAACTTGACCAAATAAAGGAGGTCTCAATTTTGTCTCTATTATTTGTTTCCTCTTCAATTAGCCCTAGGCACCGACGGTGAAAAAGCACTTTCATTGAGAGGGATTGCCAAGCAATAAGAAATAACGATTTTCCGAATTACCAGCAAATATTTTTTCACCCAATGTTGATGATACTTGGTGGTAATGATCAGTACACAAAACCCACTTGGCTCACCAAATTTTGTTCTTCTACATTGAAGCGTTCGTCTACAGTAGCAGTTTTTATATTTAGGTTTCACTCTGTTCTCTCTTATATATATAGATGAATTTGGAACTCTAAATCCAACATGGTTTGTAGTAACTCTTTGACACTTGAAAAAATAAAGGAGTTCTCAGTTTTCTTTCTATGGTTTGTTTCCTCTTCAATTAGTCTTAGGCACAGACTGTGGAAAAGCACTTTCATTGAGTGGGGTTACCAAGCTTCCAAGAAATAACGAATTTCCGAAATACCAGCAAATATTTTTTCACCCAATCTTGATGATACTTGGTGGTAATGATCAGTACACAAATCCCACTTGGCTCACCAAATTTTGTTCTTGTAGGTTGAAGCGTTGGTCTACAGTAGCAGTTTTTATATTTAGGTTTCACTCTGTTCTCTCCTATATAGATAGATAAATTTGGAACTCTAAATCCAATATTGTTTATAGTAGCTCTTTGAAACTAGACAAAGTAAAGGAGATCTCAGTTTTGTCTCTATGATTTGTTTCCGCTTCATGTAGCCCTAAGCAGAGACTGTGGAAAAGCACTTTCATTGAAAGGGGTTGCCAAGCTTCCAAGAAATTACGAGTTTCCGAAATACCAGCAAATATTTTTTCACCCAATCTTGATGATACTTGGTGGTGATGATCAGTACACAAATCCCACTTGGCTCACCAATTTTTGTTCTTCTAGTTCGAAGCGTTCGTCTACTGTAGCAATTTTTATATTTAGGGTTCACTCTGTTCGCCTATATAGATAGATGCATTTGGAACTCTAAATCCAACATGGTTTGTAGTAGCTCTTTGAAACTTGACAAAATAAAGGAGTTCTCAGTTTTGTCTCTATGATTTGTTTCCGCTTCAATCATCGCTAAACAGAGACTGTGGAAAATCACTTTCATTGAGAGGGTTTGCCAAGCATCTAAGAAATTACGAGTTTCCGAAATACCAGCAAATATTTTTTCACCCAATGTTGATGATATTTGGTGCTAATGATCAGTACACAAATCCCACTTGGCTCACCAAATTTTGTTCTTCTAGGTTGAAGCGTTCGTCTACTGTAACAGTTTTTATATTTAGGTTTCCCTCTATTCTCTCCTATAGAGATAGATGAATTTGGAACTCTAAATCCAACATGGTTTGCAGTAGTTCTTTGAAACTTGACAAAATAAAGTAGTTCTCAGTTTTGTCTCTATGTTTTGTTTCCTCTTCAAGTAGTCCTAGGCACAGACTGTGGAAAAGCACTTTCATTCAGAGGGGAGGCCAAGATTCCAAGAAATTACGAGTTTCTGAAATACCAGCAAATATTTTTTCACCCAATCTTGATGATACTTGGTGGTAATGATCGGTTCACAAATCCCACTTGGCTCACCAAATTTTGTTTTTCTAGGTTGAAGCATTCGTCTACAGTTGCAGTTTTTATATTTAGGTTTCATTCTGTTCTATCCTATAGAGATAAATGAATTTGGAACTCTAAATCCAACATGGTTTGTAGTAGCTCTTTGAAACTTGACAAAGTAAAGGAGTTCTCAGTTTTGTCTCTATGGTTTGTTTCCTCTTCAAGCAGCCGTAAGCAGAGACTGTGGAAAAGCACTTTCATTGAGAGGGTTGCCAAGCTTCCAAGAAATTACAAGTTTCCGAAATACCAGGACATATTTTTTCACCCAATCTTGATGATACATGGTGGTAATGACAAGTCCACAAATCCCACTTGGCTCACCAAATTTTGTTCTTCTAGGTTGAAGCGTTTGTTTACAGTAGCAGTTTTTATTTTTAGGTTTCACTCTGTTCTCTCCTATATAGATAGATGAATTTGGAACTCTAAATCCCACATGGTTTGTAGTAGCTCTTTGAAACTTGACAAAATAAAGGAGTTCTCAGTTTTGTCTCTATGGTTTGTTTCCTCTTCAAGTAGCCTTAGGCACAGACGGTGGAAAGGCACTTTCATTGAGAGGGGTTGCCAGGTTCCAAGAAATTACCAGTTTCCGAAATACCAGCAAATATTTTTTCACCCAATCTTGATGATACTTGGTGGGAATGATCGGTACACAAATCCCACTTGACTCACCAAATTTTGTTCTTCTAGGTTGATGCGTTCGTTTTCACTAGCAGTTTTTATTTTTTGGTTTCACTCTGTTCTCTCCTATATAGATAGATGAATTTGGAACTCTAAATCCAACATGGTTTGTAGTAGCTCTTTGAAACTTGACAAAATAAAGGAGTTCTCAGTTTTGTCTCTATGGTTTGTTTCCTCTTCAAGTAGCCCTAGGCACACAGGGTGGAAAAGCACTTTCATTGAGATGGGTTGCCAAGCTTCTAAGAAATACCGAGTTTCCGAAATACTAGCAAATATTTTTTCTCACAATCTTGATGACAGTTGGTGGTAATGATTAGTACACAAATCCCACTTGGCTCACCAAATTTTGTTCTTCTAGGTTGAAGCGTTCGTCTATAGTAGCAATTTTTATATTTAGGTTTCACTCTGTTCTCTCGTATATAGATAGATGATTTTGGAACTCTAAATCCAACATGGTTTGTAGTAGCTCTTAGAAACTTGACAAAATAAAGGAGTTCTCAGTTTTGTCTCTATGGTTTGTTTCCTCTTCAAGTAGCCCTGGGCACAGACGGTGGAAAAGCACTTTCATTGAGAGGGGTTGCCAAGCTTCCAAGAAAATACCAGTTTCCGAAATACCAGCAAATATTTTTTCACCCAATCTCGATGATACTTGGTGGTGATGATCAGTACGCAAATCCCACTTGGCTCACCAAAATTTGTTCTTCTAGGTTGAAGCGTTCGTCTACAGTAGCAATTTTTATATTTAGGTTTCACTCTGTTTTCTCATATATAGATAGATGATTTTGGAACTCTAAATCCAACATGGTTTGCAGTGGCTCTTTGAAACTTGACAAAATAAAGGAGTTCTCAGTTTTGTCTCTCTGGTTTGTTTCCTCTTCAAGTAGCCCTGGCACAGACTGTGGATAAGCACTTTCATTGAGAGGGGTTGCCAAGCTGCTAAGAAATAACGAGTTTCCGAAATACCAGCAAATATTTTTTCACCCAATCTTGATGATACTTGGTGGTAATGATCAGTATACAAATCCCACTTGGCTCACCAAATTTTGTTCTTCTAGTTTGAAGCATTCGTTTACAGTAGCAGTTTTTATGTTTAGGTTTCACTCTGTTCTCTCCTATATACATAGATGAATTTGGAACTCTAAATCCTACATGGTTTGTAGTAGCTCTTTGAACTTGACAAAATCAAGGAGGTCTCAGTTTTGTCTCTATGGATTGTTTCCTCTTTAAGAAGGCCTAGACACTGACTGTGGAAAAGCACTTTCATTGAGAGGGGTTGCCAAACTTCCAAGAAATTACGAGTTTCCGAAATACCAGCAAATATTTTTATCACCCAATATTGATGATACTTGGTGGTAATGATCAATACACAAATCCCACTTGGCTCACCAAATTTTGTTCTTCTAGGTTGAAGCGTTCGTCTACTGTAGCAGTTTTTATATTTAGGTTTCCCTCTGTTCTCTCCTATATAGATAGGTGATTTGGAGCTCTAAATCCAACACGGTTTGCAGCAGCTCTTTGAAACTCGACAAAATAAAGTAGTTCTCAGTTTTGTCTCTATGTTTTGTTTCCTCTTCAAGTAGTCCTAGGCACAGACTGTGGAAAAGCACTTTCATTGAGAGGGGTTGCCAACCTTCCAAGAAATTACGAGTTTCTGAAATAACAGCAAATATTTTTTCACCCAATCTTGATGATACTTGGTGGTAATGATCAGTTCACAAATCCAACTTGGCTCACCAAATTTTGTTCTTCTATGTTAAAGCGTTCGTCTACAGTAACAGTTTTTATATTTAGGTTTCACTCTGTTCTCTCCTATAGAGATAGATGAATTTGGAACACTAAATCAAACATGGTTTGTAGTAGCTCTTTGAAACTTGACAAAATAAAGGAGTTCTCAGTTTTGTCTCTATGGTTTGTTTCCTCTTCAAATAGCCCTAGGCACACAGGGTGGAAAAGCACTTTCATTGAGAGGGGTTGCCAAGCTTCTAAGAAATACCGAGTTTCCGAAATACCAGCAAATATTTTTTCTCACAATCTTGATGACAGTTGGTGGTAATGATTAGTACACAAATCCCACTTGGCTCACCAAATTTTGTTCTTCTAGGTTGAAGCGTTCGTCTATACTAGCAATTTTTATATTTAGGTTTCACTCTGTTCTCTCGTATATAGATAGATGATTTTGGAACTCTAAATCCAACATGGTTTGTAGTAGCTCTTTGAAACTTGACAAAATAAAGGAGTTCTCAGTTTTGTCTCTATGGTTTGTTTCCTCTTCAAGTAGTCCTAGTCACAGAGGGTGGAAAAGCACTTTCATTGAGAGGGTTTGCCAAGCTTCTAAGAAATACCGAGTTTCCGAAATACCAGCAAATATTTATTCTCACAATCTTGATGACACTTGGTGGTAATGATCAGTACACAAATCCTACTTGGCTCACCAACTTTTGTTCTTCTAGGTTGAAGCGTTCGTCTACAGTAGCAGTTTTTATATTTAGGTTTCACTCTGTCTCTCCTATATAGATAGATGAATTTGGAATTCTAAATCCAATATGGTTTGTAGTAGCTCTTTGAAATTTGACAAAGTAAAGGAATTCTCAGTTTTGTCTCTATGATTTGTTTCCGCTTCATGAATCCCTAAACAGAGAAGGTGGAAAAGCACTTTCATGGAAGGGGTTGCCAAGCTTCCAAGAAATAAAGATTTTCCGAAATACCAGCAAATATTTTTTACCCAATCTTGATGATACTTGGTGGTAAGGACAAGTACACAAATCCACTTGGCTCACCAAATTCTGTTCTTCTAGGTTGAAGCATTCGTCTACAGTTGCAGTTTTTATTTTTAGGTTTTACTCTGTTCTCTCCTATATAGATAGATGAATATGGAACTGTAAATCCAACACGGTTTGTATTAGCTCTTTGAAACTTGACCAAATAAAGGAGGTCTCAATTTTGTCTCTATTATTTGTTTCCTCTTCAATTAGCCCTAGGCACCGACGGTGAAAAAGCACTTTCATTGAGAGGGATTGCCAAGCAATAAGAAATAACGATTTTCCGAATTACCAGCAAATATTTTTCACCCAATGTTGATGATACTTGGTGGTAATGATCAGTACACAAAACCCACTTGGCTCACCAAATTTTTGTTCTTCTACATTGAAGCGTTCGTCTACAGTAGCAGTTTTTTATATTTAGGTTTCACTCTGTTCTCTCTTATATATATAGATGAATTTGGAACTCTAAATCCAACATGGTTTGTAGTAACTCTTAGACACTTGAAAAATAAAGGAGTTATCAGTTTTCTTTCTATGGTTTGTTTCCTCTTCAATTAGTCTTAGGCACAGACTGTGGAAAAGCACTTTCATTGAGTGGGGTTACCAAGCTTCCAAGAAATAACGAGTTTCCGAAATACCAGCAAATATTTTTTCACCCAATCTTGATGATACTTGGTGGTAATGATCAGTACACAAATCCCACTTGGCTCACCAAATTTTTGTTCTTGTAGGTTGAAGCGTTTGTCTACAGTAGCAGTGTTTATATTTAGGTTTCACTCTGTTCTCTCCTATATAGATAGATAAATTTGGAACTCTAAATCCAATATTGTTTATAGTAGCTCTTTGAAACTAGACAAAGTAAAGGAGATCTCAGTTTTGTCTCTATGATTTGTTTCCGCTTCATGTAGCCCTAAGCAGAGACTGTGGAAAAGCACTTTCATTGAAAGGGGTTGCCAAGCTTCCAAGGAATTACGAGTTTCCGAAATACCAGCAAATATTTTTTCACCCAATCTTGATGATACTTGGTGGTGATGATCAGTACACAAATCCCACTGGCTCACCAATTTTTGTTCTTCTAGTTCGAAGCGTTCGTCTACTCTAGCAATTTTTATATTTAGGGTTCACTCTGTTCGCCTATATAGATAGATGCATTTGGAACTCTAAATCCAACATGGTTGTAGTAGCTCTTTGAAACTTGACAAAATAAAGGAGTTCTCAGTTTTGTCTCTATGATTTGTTTCCGCTTCAAGCATCCCTAAACAGAGATGTGGAAAATCACTTTCATTGAGAGGGTTTGCCAAGCATCTAAGAAATTACGAGTTTCCGAAATACCAGCAAATATTTTTCACCCAATGTTGATGATATTTGGTGCTAATGATCAGTACACAAATCCCACTTGGCTCACCAAATTTTGTTCTTCTAGGTTGAAGCGTTCGTCTACTGTAACAGTTTTTATATTTAGGTTTCCCTCTATTCTCTCCTATAGAGATAGATGAATTTGGACTCTAAATCCAACATGGTTTGCAGTAGTTCTTTGAAACTTGACAAAATAAAGTAGTTCTCAGTTTTGTCTCTATGTTTTGTTTCCTCTTCAAGTAGTCCTAGGCACAGACTGTGGAAAAGCACTTTCATTCAGAGGGGATGCCAAGATTCCAAGAAATTACGAGTTTCTGAAATACCAGCAAATATTTTCTCACCCAATCTTGATGATACTTGGTGGTAATGATCGTTCACAAATCCCACTTGGCTCACCAAATTTTGTTTTTCTAGGTTGAAGCATTCGTCCACAGTTGCAGTTTTATATTTAGGTTTCATTCTGTTCTATCCTATAGAGATAGATGAATTTGGAACTCTAAATCCAACATGGTTTGTAGTAGCTCTTTGAAACTTGAAAAAGTAAAGGAGTTCTCAGTTTTGTCTCTATGGTTTGTTTTCCTCTTCAAGCAGCCGTAAGCAGAGACTGTGGAAAGCCACTTTCATTGAGAGGGGTTGCCAAGCTTCAAGAAATTACAAGTTTCTGAAATACCAGGAAATATTTTTTCACCCAATCTTGATGATACATGGTGGTAATGACAAGGCCCACAATCCCACTTGGCTCACCAAATTCTGTTCTTCTAGGTTGAAGG
This sequence comes from Callospermophilus lateralis, assembly GCF_048772815.1. Classification (NCBI taxonomy): domain Eukaryota; kingdom Metazoa; phylum Chordata; class Mammalia; order Rodentia; family Sciuridae; genus Callospermophilus; species Callospermophilus lateralis. Next base: position 33,331 of record NW_027516707.1, read on the forward strand.
ATTCGTCTACAGTTGTAGTTTTTATTTTAGGTTTTACTCTCTTCTCTCCTATATAGATAGATGAATATGGAACTCTAAATCCACATGGTTTGTAGTAGCTCTTTGAAACTTGACAAAATAAAGGAGTTCCAAGTTTTGTCTCCATTATTTGTTTCCTCTTCAATTATGCATAGCGCCGACGGTGGAAAAGCACTTTCATTGAGAGGGGTTGCCAAGCAACAAGAAATAACGAGTTTCCGAAATACCAGCAAATATTTTTCACCCAATCTTGATGATACTTGGTGGTAATGATCAGTACACAAATCCCACTCGGCTCACCAAATTTTGTTCTTCTAGTTTGAAGCATTCGTTTACAGTAGCAGTTTTTATTTTAGGTTTCACCCTGTTCTCTCCTATATAGATAGATGAATTTGGAACTCTAAATCCTACATGGTTTGTAGTAGCTCTTTGAAACTTGACAAAATAAAGGAGGTCTCAGTTTTGTCTCTATGATTTGTTTCCGCTTCATGAATCCTAAACAGAGAAGGTGGAAAAGCACTTTCATGGAAGGGTTGCCAAGCTTCCAAGAAATAACGATTTTCCGAAATACCAGCAAATATTTTTTACCCAATCTTGATGATACTTGGTGGTAAGGACAAGTACACAAATCCCACTTGGCTCACCAAATTCTGTTCTTCTAGGTTGAAGCATTCGTCTACAGTTGCAGTTTTTATTTTTAGGTTTTACTCTGTTCTCTCCTATATAGATAGATGAATATGGAACTGTAAATCCAACATGGTTTGTATTAGCTCTTGAAACTTGACCAAATAAAGGAGGTCTCAATTTGTCTCTATTATTTGTTTCCTCTTCAATTAGCCCTAGGCACCGACGGTGAAAAAGCACTTTCATTGAGAGGGATTGCCAAGCAATAAGAAATAACGATTTTCCGAATTACCAGCAAATATTTTTTCACCCAATGTTGATGATACTTGGTGGTAATGATCAGTACACAAAACCCACTTGGCTCACCAAATTTTGTTCTTCTACATTGAAGCGTTCGTCTACAGTAGCAGTTTTTATATTTAGGTTTACTCTGTTCTCTCTTATATATATAGATGAATTTGGAACTCCTAAATCCAACATGGTTTGTAGTAACTCTTTGACACTTGAAAAATAAAGGAGTTCTCAGTTTTCTTTCTATGGTTTGTTTCCTCTTCAATTAGTCTTAGGCACAGACTGTGGAAAAGCACTTTCATTGAGTGGGGTTACCAAGCTTCCAAGAAATAACGAATTTCCGAAATACCAGCAAATATTTTTTCACCCAATCTTGATGATACTTGGTGGTAATGATCAGTACACAAATCCCACTTGGCTCACCAAATTTTGTTCTTGTAGGTTGAAGCGTTGGTCTACAGTAGCAGTTTTTATATTTAGGTTTCACTCTGTTCTCTCCTATATAGATAGATAAATTTGGAACTCTAAATCCAATATTGTTTATAGTAGCTCTTTGAAACTAGACAAAGTAAAGGAGATCTCAGTTTTGTCTCTATGATTTGTTTCCGCTTCATGTAGCCCTAAGCAGAGACTGTGGAAAAGCACTTTCATTGAAAGGGGTTGCCAAGCTTCCAAGAAATTACGAGTTTCCGAAATACCAGCAAATATTTTTTCACCCAATCTTGATGATACTTGGTGGTGATGATCAGTACACAAATCCCACTTGGCTCACCAATTTTTGTTCTTCTAGTTCGAAGCGTTCGTCTACTGTAGCAATTTTATATTTAGGGTTCACTCTGTTCGCCTATATAGATAGATGCATTTGGAACTCTAAATCCAACATGGTTTGTAGTAGCTCTTTGAAACTTGACAAAATAAGGAGTTCTCAGTTTTGTCTCTATGATTTGTTTCCGCTTCAAGCATCGCTAAACAGAGACTGTGGAAAATCACTTTCATTGAGAGGGTTTGCCAAGCATCTAAGAAATTACGAGTTTCCGAAATACCAGCAAATATTTTTTCAACCCAATGTTGATGATATTTGGTGCTAATGATCAGTACACAAATCCCACTTGGCTGACCAAATTTTGTTCTTCTAGGTTGAAGCGTTCGTCTACTGTAACAGTTTTTATATTTAGGTTTCCCTCTATTCTCTCCTATAGAGATAGATGAATTTGGAACTCTAAATCCAACATGGTTTGCAGTAGTTCTTTGAAACTTGACAAATAAAGTAGTTCTCAGTTTTGTCTCTATGTTTTGTTTCCTCTTCAAGTAGTCCTAGGCACAGACTGTGGAAAAGCACTTTCATTCAGAGGGTTCAGAGGGGATGCCAAGATTCCAAGAAATTACGAGTTTCTGAAATACCAGCAAATATTTTTTCACCCAATCTTGATGATACTTGGTGGTAATGATCGGTTCACAAATCCCACTTGGCTCACCAAATTTTGTTTTTCTAGGTTGAAGCATTCGTCTACAGTTGCAGTTTTTATATTTAGGTTTCATTCTGTTCTATCCTATAGAGATAGATGAATTTGGAACTCTAAATCCAACATGGTTTGTAGTAGCTCTTTGAAACTTGACAAAGTAAAGGAGTTCTCAGTTTTGTCTCTAGGTTTGTTTCCTCTTCAAGCAGCCGTAAGCAGAGACTGTGGAAAAGCACTTTCATTGAGAGGGGTTGCCAAGCTTCCAAGAAATTACAAGGTTTCCGAAATACCAGGAAATATTTTTTCACCCAATCTTGATGATACATGGTGGTAATGACAAGTCCACAAATCCCACTTGGCTCACCAAATTCTGTTCTTCTAGGTTGAAGGATTCGTCTACAGTTGTAGTTTTTATTTTTAGGTTTTACTCTCTTCTCTCCTATATAGATAGATGAATATGGAACTCTAAATCCAACATGGTTTGTAGTAGCTCTTTGAAACTTGACAAAATAAAGGAGTTCCAAGTTTTGTCTCCATTATTTGTTTCCTCTTCAATTAGGCATAGGCGCCGACGGTGGAAAAGCACTTTCATTGAGAGGGGTTGCCAAGCAACAAGAAATAACGAGTTTCCGAAATACCAGCAAATATTTTTTCACCCAATCTTGATGATACTTGGTGGTAATGATCAGTACACAAATCCCACTCGGCTCACCAAATTTTGTTCTTCTAGTTTGAAGCATTCGTTTACAGTAGCAGTTTTTATTTTTAGGTTTCACCCTGTTCTCTCCTATATAGATAGATGAATTTGGAACTCTAAATCCTACATGGTTTGTAGTAGCTCTTTGAAACTTGACAAAATAAAGGAGGTCTCAGTTTTGTCTCTATGATTTGTTTCCGCTTCATGAATCCCTAAACAGAGAAGGTGGAAAAGCACTTTCATGGAAGGGGTTGCCAAGCTTCCAAGAAATAACGATTTTCCGAAATACCAGCAAATATTTTTTACCCAATCTTGATGATACTTGGTGGTAAGGACAAGTACACAAATCCCACTTGGCTCACCAAATTCTGTTCTTCTAGGTTGAAGCATTCGTCTACAGTTGCAGTTTTTATTTTTAGGTTTTACTCTGTTCTCTCCTATATAGATAGATGAATATGGAACTGTAAATCCAACATGGTTTGTATTAGGTCTTTGAAACTTGACCAAATAAAGGAGGTCTCAATTTTGTCTCTATTATTTGTTTCCTCTTCAATTAGCCCTAGGCACCGACGGTGAAAAAGCACTTTCATTGAGAGGGATTGCCAAGCAATAAAAAATAACGATTTTCCGAATTACCAGCAAATATTTTTTCACCCAATGTTGATGATACTTGGTGGTAATGATCAGTACACAAAACCCACTTGGCTCACCAAATTTTGTTCTTCTACATTGAAGCGTTCGTCTACAGTAGCAGTTTTTATATTTAGGTTTCACTCTGTTCTCTCTTATATATATAGATGAATTTGGAACTCTAAATCCAACATGGTTTGTAGTAACTCTTTGACACTTGAAAAAATAAAGGAGTTCTCAGTTTTCTTTCTATGGTTTGTTTCCTCTTCAATTAGTCTTAGGCACAGACTGTGGAAAAGCACTTTCATTGAGTGGGGTTACCAAGCTTCCAAGAAATAACGAATTTCCGAAATACCAGCAAATATTTTTTCACCCAATCTTGATGATACTTGGTGGTAATGATCAGTACACAAATCCCACTTGGCTCACCAAATTTTGTTCTTGTAGGTTGAAGCGTTGGTCTACAGTAGCAGTTTTTATATTTAGGTTTCACTCTGTTCTCTCCTATATAGATAGATAAATTTGGAACTCTAAATCCAATATTGTTTATAGTAGCTCTTTGAAACTAGACAAAGTAAAGGAGATCTCAGTTTTGTCTCTATGATTTGTTTCCGCTTCATGTAGCCCTAAGCAGAGACTGTGGAAAAGCACTTTCATTGAAAGGGGTTGCCAAGCTTCCAAGAAATTACGAGTTTCCGAAATACCAGCAAATATTTTTTCACCCAATCTTGATGATACTTGGTGGTGATGATCAGTACACAAATCCCACTTGGCTCACCAATTTTTGTTCTTCTAGTTCGAAGCGTTCGTCTACTGTAGCAATTTTTATATTTAGGGTTCACTCTGTTCGCCTATATAGATAGATGCATTTGGAACTCTAAATCCAACATGGTTTGTAGTAGCTCTTTGAAACTTGACAAAATAAAGGAGTTCTCAGTTTTGTCTCTATGATTTGTTTCCGCTTCAAGCATCGCTAAACAGAGACTGTGGAAAATCACTTTCATTGAGAGGGTTTGCCAAGCATCTAAGAAATTACGAGTTTCCGAAATACCAGCAAATATTTTTTCACCCAATGTTGATGATATTTGGTGCTAATGATCAGGACACAAATCCCACTTGGCTCACCAAATTTTGTTCTTCTAGGTTGAAGCGTTCGTCTACTGTAACAGTTTTTATATTTAGGTTTCCCTCTATTCTCTCCTATAGAGATAGATGAATTTGGAACTCTAAATCCAACATGGTTTGCAGTAGTTCTTTGAAACTTGACAAAATAAAGTAGTTCTCAGTTTTGTCTCTATGTTTTGTTTCCTCTTCAAGTAGTCCTAGTCACAGACTGTGGAAAAGCACTTTCATTCAGAGGGGATGCCAAGATTCCAAGAAATTACGAGTTTCTGAAATACCAGCAAATATTTTTTCACCCAATCTTGATGATACTTGGTGGTAATGATCGGTTCACAAATCCCACTTGGCTCACCAAATTTTGTTTTTCTAGGTTGAAGCATTCGTCTACAGTTGCAGTTTTTATATTTAGGTTTCATTCTGTTCTATCCTATAGAGATAGATGAATTTGGAACTCTAAATCCAACATGGTTTGTAGTAGCTCTTTGAAACTTGACAAAGTAAAGGAGTTCTCAGTTTTGTCTCTATGGTTTGTTTCCTCTTCAAGCAGCCGTAAGCAGAGACTGTGGAAAAGCACTTTCATTGAGAGGGGTTGCCAAGCTTCCAAGAAATTACAAGTTTCCGAAATACCAGGAAATATTTTTTCACCCAATCTTGATGATACATGGTGGTAATGACAAGTCCACAAATCCCACTTGGCTCACCAAATTCTGTTCTTCTACGTTGAAGGATTCGTCTACAGTTGTAGTTTTTATTTTTAGGTTTTACTCTCTTCTCTCCTATATAGATAGATGAATATGGAACTCTAAATCCAACATGGTTTGTAGTAGCTCTTTGAAACTTGACAAAATAAAGGAGTTCCAAGTTTTGTCTCCATTATTTGTTTCCTCTTCAATTAGGCATAGGCGCCGACGGTGGAAAAGCACTTTCATTGAGAGGGGTTGCCAAGCAACAAGAAATAACGAGTTTCCGAAATACCAGCAAATATTTTTTCACCCAATCTTGATGATACTTGGTGGTAATGATCAGTACACAAATCCCACTCGGCTCACCAAATTTTGTTCTTCTAGTTTGAAGCATTCGTTTACAGTAGCAGTTTTTATTTTTAGGTTTCACCCTGTTCTCTCCTATATAGATAGATGAATTTGGAACTCTAAATCCTACATGGTTTGTAGTAGCTCTTTGAAACTTGACAAAATAAAGGAGGTCTCAGTTTTGTCTCTATGATTTGTTTCCGCTTCACGAATCCCTAAACAGAGAAGGTGGAAAAGCACTTTCATGGAAGGGGTTGCCAAGCTTCCAAGAAATAACGATTTTCCGAAATACCAGCAAATATTTTTTACCCAATCTTGATGATACTTGGTGGTAAGGACAAGTACACAAATCCCACTTGGCTCACCAAATTCTGTTCTTCTAGGTTGAAGCATTCGTCTACAGTTGCAGTTTTTATTTTTAGGTTTTACTCTGTTCTCTCCTATATAGATAGATGAATATGGAACTGTGAATCCAAAATGGTTTGTATTAGCTCTTTGAAACTTGACCAAATAAAGGAGGTCTCAATTTTGTCTCTATTATTTGTTTCCTCTTCAATTAGCCCTAGGCACCGACGGTGAAAAAGCACTTTCATTGAGAGGGATTGCCAAGCAATAAGAAATAACGATTTTCCGAATTACCAGCAAATATTTTTTCACCCAATGTTGATGATACTTGGTGGTAATGATCAGTACACAAAACCCACTTGGCTCACCAAATTTTGTTCTTCTACATTGAAGCGTTCGTCTACAGTAGCAGTTTTTATATTTAGGTTTCACTCTGTTCTCTCTTATATATATAGATGAATTTGGAACTCTAAATCCAACATGGTTTGTAGTAACTCTTTGACACTTGAAAAAATAAAGGAGTTCTCAGTTTTCTTTCTATGGTTTGTTTCCTCTTCAATTAGTCTTAGGCACAGACTGTGGAAAAGCACTTTCATTGAGTGGGGTTACCAAGCTTCCAAGAAATAACGAATTTCCGAAATACCAGCAAATATTTTTTCACCCAATCTTGATGATACTTGGTGGTAATGATCAGTACACAAATCCCACTTGGCTCACCAAATTTTGTTCTTGTAGGTTGAAGCGTTGGTCTACAGTAGCAGTTTTTATATTTAGGTTTCACTCTGTTCTCTCCTATATAGATAGATAAATTTGGAACTCTAAATCCAATATTGTTTATAGTAGCTCTTTGAAACTAGACAAAGTAAAGGAGATCTCAGTTTTGTCTCTATGATTTGTTTCCGCTTCATGTAGCCCTAAGCAGAGACTGTGGAAAAGCACTTTCATTGAAAGGGGTTGCCAAGCTTCCAAGAAATTACGAGTTTCCGAAATACCAGCAAATATTTTTTCACCCAATCTTGATGATACTTGGTGGTGATGATCAGTACACAAATCCCACTTGGCTCACCAATTTTTGTTCTTCTAGTTCGAAGCGTTCGTCTACTGTAGCAATTTTTATATTTAGGGTTCACTCTGTTCGCCTATATAGATAGATGCATTTGGAACTCTAAATCCAACATGGTTTGTAGTAGCTCTTTGAAACTTGACAAAATAAAGGAGTTCTCAGTTTTGTCTCTATGATTTGTTTCCGCTTCAAGCATCCCTAAACAGAGACTGTGGAAAATCACTTTCATTGAGAGGGTTTGCCAAGCATCTAAGAAATTACGAGTTTCCGAAATACCAGCAAATATTTTTTCACCCAATGTTGATGATATTTGGTGCTAATGATCAGTACACAAATCCCACTTGGCTCACCAAATTTTGTTCTTCTAGGTTGAAGCGTTCGTCTACTGTAACAGTTTTTATATTTAGGTTTCCCTCTATTCTCTCCTATAGAGATAGATGAATTTGGAACTCTAAATCCAACATGGTTTGCAGTAGTTCTTTGAAACTTGACAAAATAAAGTAGTTCTCAGTTTTGTCTCTATGTTTTGTTTCCTCTTCAAGTAGTCCTAGGCACAGACTGTGGAAAAGCACTTTCATTCAGAGGGGATGCCAAGATTCCAAGAAATTACGAGTTTCTGAAATACCAGCAAATATTTTTTCACCCAATCTTGATGATACTTGGTGGTAATAATCGGTTCACAAATCCCACTTGGCTCACCAAATTTTGTTTTTCTAGGTTGAAGCATTCGTCTACAGTTGCAGTTTTTATATTTAGGTTTCATTCTGTTCTATCCTATAGAGATAGATGAATTTGGAACTCTAAATCCAACATGGTTTGTAGTAGCTCTTTGAAACTTGACAAAGTAAAGGAGTTCTCAGTTTTGTCTCTATGGTTTGTTTCCTCTTCAAGCAGCCGTAAGCAGAGACTGTGGAAAAGCACTTTCATTGAGAGGGGTTGCCAAGCTTCCAAGAAATTACAAGTTTCCGAAATACCAGGAAATATTTTTTCACCCAATCTTGATGATACATGGTGGTAATGACAAGTCCACAAATCCCACTTGGCTCACCAAATTCTGTTCTTCTAGGTTGAAGGATTCGTCTACAGTTGTAGTTTTTATTTTTAGGTTTTACTCTCTTCTCTCCTATATAGATAGATGAATATGGAACTCTAAATCCAACATGGTTTGTAGTAGCTCTTTGAAACTTGACAAAATAAAGGAGTTCCAAGTTTTGTCTCCATTATTTGTTTCCTCTTCAATTAGGCATAGGCGCCGACGGTGGAAAAGCACTTTCATTGAGAGGGGTTGCCAAGCAACAAGAAATAAGGAGTTTCCGAAATACCAGCAAATATTTTTTCACCCAATCTTGATGATACTTGGTGGTAATGATCAGTACACAAATCCCACTCGGCTCACCAAATTTTGTTCTTCTAGTTTGAAGCATTCGTTTACAGTAGCAGTTTTTATTTTTAGGTTTCACCCTGTTCTCTCCTATATAGATAGATGAATTTGGAACTCTAAATCCTACATGGTTTGTAGTAGCTCTTTGAAACTTGACAAAATAAAGGAGGTCTCAGTTTTGTCTCTATGGATTGTATCCTCTTTAAGTAGCCCTAGGCACTGACTGTGGAAAAGCACTTTCTTTGAGAGGGGTTGCCAAGATTCCAAGAAATTATGAGTTTCCGAAATACCAGCAAATATTTTTTTCACCCAATATTGGTGATACTTGGTGGTAATGATCCGTACACAAATCCCACCTGGCTCACCAAATTTTGTTCTTCCAGGTTGAAACGTTCGTCTACAGTAGCAGTTTTTATGTTTAGGTTTCACTCTTTTCTCTGCTATGTAGATAGATGAATTTGGAACTCTAAATCCAACATGGTTTGTAGTGGCTCTTTGAAAGTGACAAAATAAAGGAGTTCTCAGTTTTTTCTCTATGAATTGTTTCCTCTTCAAGTAGCCCTAAGCAGAGGCTGTGGAAAAGCACTTTCATTGAGAGGCGTTGCCAAGCTTCTAAGAAATAACGAGTTTCCGAAATACCAGCAAATATTTTTTCACCCAATCTTGATGAAACGTGGTGGTAATGACAAGTCCACAAATCCCACTTGGCTCACCAAATTTTATTCTTCTAGAGTTGAAGCGTTCGTTTACAGTAGCAGTTTTTATTTTTAGGTCTCACTCTGTTCTTTCCTATATAGATAGATGAATTTGGAACTCTAAATCCAACATGGTTTGTAGTAGCACTATGAAACTTGACAAAATAAAAGAGGTCACAGTTTTGTCGCTATGGATTGTTTCCTCTTTAAGTAGCCCTAGGCACTGACTGTGGAAAAGCACTTTCATTGAGAGGGGTTGCCAAGCTTCCAAGAAATTACGAGTTTCCGAAATACCAGCAAATATTTTTTTCACCCAATGTTGATGATACTTGGTGGTAATGATCAGTACACAAATCCCACTTGGCTCACCAAATTTTGTTCTTCTAGATTGAAGCGTTCGTCTACAGTAGCAGTTTTTATATTAAGGTTTCACTCTGTTCTCTGCTATATAGGTAGATGAATTTGGAACTCTAAATCCAACATCATTTGTAGTAGCTCTTTGAAACTTTGCAAAATAAAAGAGTTCTCAGTTTTGTCTCTATGATTTCTTTCCGCTTCTAGTAGCCCTAAGCAGTGACTGTGGAAAAGCACTTTCATTGAGAGGGGTTGCCACGCTTCCAAGAAATTATGAGTTTCCGAAATACCAGGAAATATTTTTTCACCCAATCTTGATGGTACTTGCTGGTAATGATCAGTACACAAATCCCACTTGGCTCAACAAATTTTGTTCTTCTAGTTTGAAGCGTTCCTTTACAGTAGCAGTTTTTGTATTTAGGTTTCACTCTGTTCTGTCCTATATAGATTGATGAATTGGAACTCTAATTCCTTTATGGTTTGTAGTAGCTCTTTGATACTTGACAAAATAAAGGAGGTCTCAGTTTTGTCTCTATGGATTGTTTCCTCTTTAAGTAGCCCTGGGCACTGACTGTGGAAAAGCACTTTCATTGAGAGGGCTTGCCAAGCTTCCAAGAAATTACGAGTTTCTGAAATACCAGCAAATATTTTCTTCACCCAATGTTGATGATACTTGATCGTAATGATCAGTACACAAATCCCTCTTGGCTCACCAAATTGTGTTCTTCCAGGTTGAAAGGTTCGTCTACAGTAGCAGTTTTTATGTTTAGGTTTCATTCTGTTCTCTGCTATATACATAGATGAATTTGGAACTCTAAATCCAACATGGTTTGTAGTGACTCTTTGAAACTTGACAAAATAAAGGAGTTCTCAGTTTTGTCTGTATTGTTTGTTTCCTCTTCTAGTACCCCTCGGAACAGACTGTGGAAAAGCACTTTCATTGAGAGGGGTTGCCAAGCAATAAGAAATAACGAGTTTCCGAAATACCAGCAAATATTTTTTCACCCAATCTTGATGATACTTGGTGGTAATGATCAGTACACAAATCCCACTCGGCTCACCAAATTTTGTTCTTCTAGGTTGAAGCGTTCGTCTACAGTAGCAGTTTTTAGGTTTAGGTTTCACTCTGTTCTCTCCTATATAGATAGATGAATTTGGAACTCTAAATCCATTATGGTTTTAGTAGCTCTTTGAAACTTGACAAAATAAAGGAGTTCTCAGTTTTGTCTCTATGATTTGTTTCCGCTTCAAGTAGGCCCAAGCAGAGACTGTGGAAAAGCATTTTCATTGAAAGGGGTTGCCAAGCTTCCAAGAAATTACGAGTTTCCGAAATACCAGCAAATATTTTTTCACCCAAGGTTGATGATACTTGGTGGTAATGATCAGTACACAAATCCCACTTGGCTCACCAAATTTTGTTCTTCTAGGTTGAAGCGTTCGTCTACAGTAGCAGTTTTTAGGTTTAGGTTTCACTCTGTTCTCTGCTATATAGATAGATGAATTTATAACTCTAAATCCAACATGGTTTGTTGTGGCTCTTTGAAACTTGACAAAATAAAGGAGTTGTTCAGTTTTGTTTCTATAGTTGGTTTCCTCTTCAAGTAGCCCTAGGCACTGACTGTGAAAAAGCACTTACATTGAGAGGGGTTGCCAAGCTTCTAAGAAATAACGAGTTTCCGAAATACCAGCAAATATTTTTTCACCCAATCTTGATGATACTTGGTGGTGATGATCGGTACAACAATCCCACTTGGCTCACCAAATTTTGTTCTTCTAGGTTGAAGCGTACGTCTACAGTAGCAGTTTTTATATTTAGGTTTCACTCTGTTATCTGCTATATAGATAGATGAATTTGGAACACTAAATCCAACTTGGTTTGTAGTAGCTCTTTGAAACTTGACAAAATAAAGGAGTTCTCAGTTTTGTCTCTATGGTTTGTTTCCTCTTCAAGTAGCCCTAGGCACAGACGGTCTAAAAGCACTTTCATTGAGAGGGGTTGCCAAGCTTCTAAGAAATAACGAGTTTCCGAAATACAAGCAAATATTTTTTCAACCGAGGTTGATGATACGTGGTGGTAATGATTGGTACACAAATCCCACTTGGGTCACCAAATTTTGTTCTTCTAGGTTGAAGCGTAGGTCTACAGTAGCAGTTTTTATATTTAGGTTTCACTCTGTTCTCTGCTATATAGATAGATGAATTTGGATCTCTAAATCCAACATGCTTTGTAGTAGCTTTTTGAACTTGAAAAAAGAACGGAGTTCTCAGTTTTGTCTCTATGATTTGTTTCCGCTTCAAGTAGCCCTAAGCAGAGACTGTGGAAAAGCACTTTCATTGAGAGGGGTTGCCAAGCTTCTGAGAAAAAACGTGTTTCCGAAATACCAGCAAATATTTTTTCACGCAATCTTGATGACACTTGGTGGTAATGATCACTACACAAATCACACTTGGCTCACCAAATTTTGTTCTTCTAGGTTGAATCGTTCGTTTACATTAGCAGTTTTTATTTTTAGGTTTCACTCTGTTCTCTGCTATAAAGACAGATGAATTTGGAACTCTAAATCCAACATGGTTTGTAGTAGCTCTTTGAAACTTGACAAAATAAAGGAGTTCTCAGTTTTGTCTCTATGATTTGTTTCCGCTTCAAGTAGCCCTAGGCACAGACTGTGGAAAAGCACTTTCATTGAGAGGGGTTGCCAACTTCTAAAAAATAACGAGTTTCCGAAATACGAGCAAATATTTTTTCTACCAATCTTGATGATACTTGGTGGTGAAGATCGGTACACAAATCCCACTTGGCTCACCAAATTTTGTTCTTCTAGGTTGAAGCGTTCGTCTACAGTAGCAGTTTTTATATTTAGGTTTCACTCTGTTCTCTGCTATATAGATAGATAAATTTGGAACTCTAAATCCAATATGGTTTGTAGTAGCTCTTTGAAACTTGACAAAATAAAGGAGTTCCCAGTTTTGTCTCTATGATTTGTTTCCGCTTCAAGTAGGCCCAAGCAGAGACTGTGGAAAAGCATTTTCATTGAGAGGGGTTGCCAAGCTTCCAAGAAATTACGAGTTTCCGAAATACCAGCAAATATTTTTTCACCCAAGGTTGATGATACTTGGTGGTTATGATCAGTACACAAATCCCACTTCTCTCACCAAATTTTGTTCTTCTAGGTTGAAGCGTTCGTCTACAGTAGCAGTTTTTAGGTTTAGGTTTCACTCTGTTCTCTGCTATATAGATAGATAAATTTGGAACTCTAAATCCAATATGGTTTGTTGTGGCTCTTTGAAACTTGACAAAATAAAGGAGTTCTCAGTTTTGTCTCTATGATTTGTTTCCGCTTCAAGTAGGCCCAAGCAGAGACTGTGGAAAAGCATTTTCATTGAAAGGGGTTGCCAAGCTTCCAAGAAATTACGAGTTTCCGAAATACCAGCAAATATTTTTTCACCCAATCTTGATGATACTTGGTGGTGATGATCGGTACAAATATCCCACTTGGCTCACCAAATTTTGTTCTTCTAGGTTGAAGCGTTCGTCTACAGTAGCAGTTTTTATGTTTAGGTTTCACTCTGTTCTCTGCTATATAGATAGATGAATTTGGAACACTAAATCCAACTTGGTTTGTAGTAGCTCTTGGAAACTTGACAAAATAAAGTAGTTCTCAGTTTTGTCTCTATGGTTTGTTTCCTCTTCAAGTAGCCCTAGGCACAGACGGTCTAAAAGCACTTTCATTGAGAGGGGTTGCCAAGCTTCTAAGAAATAACGAGTTTCCGAAATACCAGCAAATATTTTTTCAACTGAGGTTGATGATACGTGGTGGTAATGATTGGTACACAAATCCTACTTGGCTCACCAAATTTTGTTTTTCTAGGTTGAAGCGTTCGTCTACAGTAGCAGTTTTTATATTTAGGTTTCACTCTGTTCTCTGCTATATAGATAGATGAATTTGGAACTCTAAATCCAACATGGTTTGTAGTATCTTTTTGAACTTGAAAAAAGAAAGGAGTTCTCAGTTTTGTCTCTATGATTTGTTTCCGCTTCAAGTAGCCCTAAGCAGAGACTGTGGAAAAGCACTTTCATTGAGAGGGGTTGCAAAGCTTCTGAGAAAAAACGAGTTTCCGAAATACCAGCAAATATTTTTTCACGCAATCTTGATGACACTTGGTGGTAATGATCACTACACAAATCACACTTGGCTCACCAAATTTTGTTCTTCTAGGTTGAAGCGTTCGTCTACAGTAGCAGTTTTTATATTTAGGTTTCACTCTGTTCTCTGCTATATAGATAGATGAATTTGGAACACTAAATCCAACTTGGTTTGTAGTAGCTCTTTGAAACTTGACAAAATAAAGGAGTTCTCAGTTTTGTCTCTATGGTTTGTTTCCTCTTCAAGTAGCCCTAGGCACAGACGGTCTAAAAGCACTTTCATTGAGAGGGGTTGCCAAGCTTCTAAGAAATAACGAGTTTCCGAAATACCAGCAAATATTTTTTCAACCGAGGTTGATGATACGTGGTGGTAATGATTGGTACACAAATCCCACTTGGCTCACCAAATTTTGTTCTTCTAGGTTGAAGCCTTCGTCTACAGTAGCAGTTTTTATATTTAGGTTTCACTCTGTTCTCTGCTATATAGATAGATGAATTTGGAACTCTAAATCCAACATGGTTTGTAGTAGCTTTTTGAACTTGAAAAAAGAAAGGAGTTCTCAGTTTTGTCTCTATGATTTGTTTCCGCTTCAAGTAGCCCTAAGCAGAGACTGTGGAAAAGCACTTTCATTGAGAGGGGTTGCAAAGCTTCTGAGAAAAAACGAGTTTCCGAAATACCAGCAAATATTTTTTCACGCAATCTTGATGACACTTGGTGGTAATGATCACTACACAAATCACACTTGGCTCACCAAATTTTGTTCTTCTAGGTTGAATCGTTCGTTTACATTAGCAGTTTTTATTTTTAGGTTTCACTCTGTTCTCTGCTATAAAGACAGATGAATTTGGAACTCTAAATCCAACATGGTTTGTAGTAGCTCTTTGAAACTTGACAAAATAAAGGAGTTCTCAGTTTTGTCTCTATGATTTGTTTCCGCTTCAAGTAGCCCTAGGCACAGACTGTGGAAAAGCACTTTCATTGAGAGGGGTTGCCAACTTCTAAAAAATAACGAGTTTCCGAAATACAAGCAAATATTTTTTCTACCAATCTTGATGATACTTGGTGGTGAAGATCGGTACACAAATCCCACTTGGCTCACCAAATTTTGTTCTTCTAGGTTGAAGCGTTCGTCTACAGTAGCAGTTTTTATATTTAGGTTTCACTCTGTTCTCTGCTATATAGATAGATGAATTTGGAACTCTAAATCCAATATGGTTTGTAGTAGCTCTTTGAAACTTGACAAAATAAAGGAGTTCCCAGTTTTGTCTCTATGATTTGTTTCCACTTCAAGTAGGCCCAAGCAGAGACTGTGGAAAAGCATTTTCATTGAGAGGGGTTGCAAAGCTTCCAAGAAATTACGAGTTTCCGAAATACCAGCAAATATTTTTTCACCCAAGGTTGATGATACTTGGTGGTTATGATCAGTACACAAATCCCACTTGGCTCAGCAAATTTTGTTCTTCTAGGTTGAAGCGTTCGTCTACAGTAGCAGTTTTTAGGTTTAGGTTTCACTCTGTTCTCTGCTATATAGATAGATAAATTTGGAACTCTAAATCCAATATGGTTTGTTGTGGCTCTTTGAAACTTGACAAAATAAAGGAGTTCTCAGTTTTGTCTCTATGATTTGTTTCCGCTTCAAGTAGGCCCAAGCAGAGACTGTGGAAAAGCATTTTCATTGAAAGGGGTTGCCAAGCTTCCAAGAAATTACGAGTTTCCGAAATACCAGCAAATATTTTTTCACCCAATCTTGATGATACTTGGTGGTGATGATCGGTACAAAAATCCCACTTGGCTCACCAAATTTTGTTCTTCTAGGTTGAAGCGTTCGTCTACAGTAGCAGTTTTTATGTTTAGGTTTCACTCTGTTCTCTGCTATATAGATAGATGAATTTGGAACACTAAATCCAACTTGGTTTGTAGTAGCTCTTTGAAACTTGACAAAATAAAGGAGTTCTCAGTTTTGTCTCTATGGTTTGTTTCCTCTTCAAGTAGCCCTAGGCACAGACGGTCTAAAAGCACTTTCATTGAGAGGGGTTGCCAAGCTTCTAAGAAATAACGAGTTTCCGAAATACCAGCAAATATTTTTTCTACTGAGTTTGATGATACGTGGTGGTAATGATTGGTACACAAATCCTACTTGGCTCACCAAATTTTGTTCTTCTAGGTTGAAGTGTTCGTCTACAGTAGCAGTTTTTATATTTAGGTTTCACTCTGTTCTCTGCTATATAGATAGATGAATTTGGAACTCTAAATCCAACATGGTTTGTAGTAGCTTTTTGAACTTGAAAAAAGAAAGGAGTTCTCAGTTTTGTCTCTATGATTTGTTTCCGCTTCAAGGAGCCCGAAGCAGAGACTGTGGAAAAGCACTTTCATTGAGAGGGGTTGCAAAGCTTCTGAGAAAAAACGAGTTTCCGAAATACCAGCAAATATTTTTTCACGCAATCTTGATGACACTTGGTGGTAATGATCACTACACAAATCACACTTGGCTCACCAAATTTTGTTCTTCTAGGTTGAATCGTTCGTTTACATTAGCAGTTTTTATTTTTAGGTTTCACTCTGTTCTCTGCTATAAAGACAGATGAATTTGGAACTCTAAATCCAACATGGTTTGTAGTAGCTCTTTGAAACTTGACAAAATAAAGGAGTTCTCAGTTTTGTCTCTATGATTTGTTTCCGCTTCAAGTCGCCCTAGGCACAGACTGTGGAAAAGCACTTTCATTGAGAGGGGTTGCCAACTTCTAAAAAATAACGAGTTTCCGAAATACGAGCAAATATTTTTTCTACCAATCTTGATGATACTTGGTGGTGAAGATCGGTACACAAATCCCACTTGGCTCACCAAATTTTCTTCTTCTAGGTTGAAGCGTTCGTCTACAGTAGCAGTTTTTATATTTAGGTTTCACTCTGTTCTCTGCTATATAGATAGATGAATTTGGAACTCTAAATCCAATATGGTTTGTAGTAGCTCTTTGAAACTTGACAAAATAAAGGAGTTCCCAGTTTTGTCTCTATGATTTGTTTCCGCTTCAAGTAGGCCCAAGCAGAGACTGTGGAAAAGCATTTTCATTGAGAGGGGTTGCCAAGCTTCCAAGAAATTACGAGTTTCCGAAATACCAGCAAATATTTTTTCACCCAAGGTTGATGATACTTGGTGGTTATGATCAGTACACAAATCCCACTTGGCTCACCAAATTTTGTTCTTCTAGGTTGAAGCGTTCGTCTACAGTAGCAGTTTTTAGGTTTAGGTTTCACTCTGTTCTCTGCTATATAGATAGATGAATTTATAACTCTAAATCCAACATGGTTTGTTGTGGCTCTTTGAAACTTGACAAAATAAAGGAGTTGTTCAGTTTTGTTTCTATAGTTGGTTTCCTCTTCAAGTAGCCCTAGGCACTGACTGTGAAAAAGCACTTACATTGAGAGGGGTTGCCAAGCTTCCAAGAAATTACAAGTTTCCGAAATACCAGGAAATATTTTTTCACCCAATCTTGATGATACATGGTGGTAATGACAAGTCCACAAATCCCACTTGGCTCACCAAATTCTGTTCTTCTACGTTGAAGGATTCGTCTACAGTTGTAGTTTTTATTTTTAGGTTTTACTCTCTTCTCTCCTATATAGATAGATGAATATGGAACTCTAAATCCAACATGGTTTGTAGTAGCTCTTTGAAACTTGACAAAATAAAGGAGTTCCAAGTTTTGTCTCCATTATTTGTTTCCTCTTCAATTAGGCATAGGCGCCGACGGTGGAAAAGCACTTTCATTGAGAGGGGTTGCCAAGCAACAAGAAATAACGAGTTTCCGAAATACCAGCAAATATTTTTTCACCCAATCTTGATGATACTTGGTGGTAATGATCAGTACACAAATCCCACTCGGCTCACCAAATTTTGTTCTTCTAGTTTGAAGCATTCGTTTACAGTAGCAGTTTTTATTTTTAGGTTTCACCCTGTTCTCTCCTATATAGATAGATGAATTTGGAACTCTAAATCCTACATGGTTTGTAGTAGCTCTTTGAAACTTGACAAAATAAAGGAGGTCTCAGTTTTTGTCTCTATGATTTGTTTCCGCTTCACGAATCCCTAAACAGAGAAGGTGGAAAAGCACTTTCATGGAAGGGGTTGCCAAGCTTCCAAGAAATAACGATTTTCCGAAATACCAGCAAATATTTTTTACCCAATCTTGATGATACTTGGTGGTAAGGACAAGTACACAAATCCACTTGGCTCACCAAATTCTGTTCTTCTAGGTTGAAGCATTCGTCTACAGTTGCAGTTTTTATTTTTAGGTTTTACTCTGTTCTCTCCTATATAGATAGATGAATATGGAACTGTGAATCCAAAATGGTTTGTATTAGCTCTTTGAAACTTGACCAAATAAAGGAGGTCTCAATTTTGTCTCTATTATTTGTTTCCTCTTCAATTAGCCCTAGGCACCGACGGTGAAAAAGCACTTTCATTGAGAGGGATTGCCAAGCAATAAGAAATAACGATTTCCGAATTACCAGCAAATATTTTTTCACCCAATGTTGATGATACTTGGTGGTAATGATCAGTACACAAAACCCACTTGGCTCACCAAATTTTGTTCTTCTACATTGAAGCGTTCGTCTACAGTAGCAGTTTTTATATTTAGGTTTCACTCTGTTCTCTCTTATATATATAGATGAATTTGGAACTCTAAATCCAACATGGTTTGTAGTAACTCTTTGACACTTGAAAAAATAAAGGAGTTCTCAGTTTTCTTTCTATGGTTTGTTTCCTCTTCAATTAGTCTTAGGCACAGACTGTGGAAAAGCACTTTCATTGAGTGGGGTTACCAAGCTTCCAAGAAATAACGAATTTCCGAAATACCAGCAAATATTTTTTCACCCAATCTTGATGATACTTGGTGGTAATGATCAGTACACAAATCCCACTTGGCTCACCAAATTTTGTTCTTGTAGGTTGAAGCGTTGGTCTACAGTAGCAGTTTTTATATTTAGGTTTCACTCTGTTCTCTCCTATATAGATAGATAAATTTGGAACTCTAAATCCAATATTGTTTATAGTAGCTCTTTGAAACTAGACAAAGTAAAGGAGATCTCAGTTTTGTCTCTATGATTTGTTTCCGCTTCATGTAGCCCTAAGCAGAGACTGTGGAAAAGCACTTTCATTGAAAGGGGTTGCCAAGCTTCCAAGAAATTACGAGTTTCCGAAATACCAGCAAATATTTTTTCACCCAATCTTGATGATACTTGGTGGTGATGATCAGTACACAAATCCCACTTGGCTCACCAATTTTTGTTCTTCTAGTTCGAAGCGTTCGTCTACTGTAGCAATTTTTATATTTAGGGTTCACTCTGTTCGCCTATATAGATAGATGCATTTGGAACTCTAAATCCAACATGGTTTGTAGTAGCTCTTTGAAACTTGACAAAATAAAGGAGTTCTCAGTTTTGTCTCTATGATTTGTTTCCGCTTCAAGCATCCCTAAACAGAGACTGTGGAAAATCACTTTCATTGAGAGGGTTTGCCAAGCATCTAAGAAATTACGAGTTTCCGAAATACCAGCAAATATTTTTTCACCCAATGTTGATGATATTTGGTGCTAATGATCAGTACACAAATCCCACTTGGCTCACCAAATTTTGTTCTTCTAGGTTGAAGCGTTCGTCTACTGTAACAGTTTTTATATTTAGGTTTCCCTCTATTCTCTCCTATAGAGATAGATGAATTTGGAACTCTAAATCCAACATGGTTTGCAGTAGTTCTTTGAAACTTGACAAAATAAAGTAGTTCTCAGTTTTGTCTCTATGTTTTGTTTCCTCTTCAAGTAGTCCTAGGCACAGACTGTGGAAAAGCACTTTCATTCAGAGGGGATGCCAAGATTCCAAGAAATTACGAGTTTCTGAAATACCAGCAAATATTTTTTCACCCAATCTTGATGATACTTGGTGGTAATAATCGGTTCACAAATCCCACTTGGCTCACCAAATTTTGTTTTTCTAGGTTGAAGCATTCGTCTACAGTTGCAGTTTTTATATTTAGGTTTCATTCTGTTCTATCCTATAGAGATAGATGAATTTGGAACTCTAAATCCAACATGGTTTGTAGTAGCTCTTTGAAACTTGACAAAGTAAAGGAGTTCTCAGTTTTGTCTCTATGGTTTGTTTCCTCTTCAAGCAGCCGTAAGCAGAGACTGTGGAAAAGCACTTTCATTGAGAGGGGTTGCCAAGCTTCCAAGAAATTACAAGTTTCCGAAATACCAGGAAATATTTTTTCACCCAATCTTGATGATACATGGTGGTAATGACAAGTCCACAAATCCCACTTGGCTCACCAAATTCTGTTCTTCTAGGTTGAAGGATTCGTCTACAGTTGTAGTTTTTATTTTTAGGTTTTACTCTCTTCTCTCCTATATAGATAGATGAATATGGAACTCTAAATCCAACATGGTTTGTAGTAGCTCTTTGAAACTTGACAAAATAAAGGAGTTCCAAGTTTTGTCTCCATTATTTGTTTCCTCTTCAATTAGGCATAGGCGCC
This sequence comes from Callospermophilus lateralis, assembly GCF_048772815.1. Taxonomy (NCBI): domain Eukaryota; kingdom Metazoa; phylum Chordata; class Mammalia; order Rodentia; family Sciuridae; genus Callospermophilus; species Callospermophilus lateralis. Next base: position 53,719 of record NW_027516707.1, read on the forward strand.
GACGGTGGAAAAGCACTTTCATTGAGAGGGGTTGCCAAGCAACAAGAAATAAGGAGTTTCCGAAATACCAGCAAATATTTTTTCACCCAATCTTGATGATACTTGGTGGTAATGATCAGTACACAAATCCCACTCGGCTCACCAAATTTTGTTCTTCTAGTTTGAAGCATTCGTTTACAGTAGCAGTTTTTATTTTTAGGTTTCACCCTGTTCTCTCCTATATAGATAGATGAATTTGGAACTCTAAATCCTACATGGTTTGTAGTAGCTCTTTGAAACTTGACAAAATAAAGGAGGTCTCAGTTTTGTCTCTATGGATTGTATCCTCTTTAAGTAGCCCTAGGCACTGACTGTGGAAAAGCACTTTCTTTGAGAGGGGTTGCCAAGATTCCAAGAAATTATGAGTTTCCGAAATACCAGCAAATATTTTTTTCACCCAATATTGGTGATACTTGGTGGTAATGATCCGTACACAAATCCCACCTGGCTCACCAAATTTTGTTCTTCCAGGTTGAAACGTTCGTCTACAGTAGCAGTTTTTATGTTTAGGTTTCACTCTTTTCTCTGCTATGTAGATAGATGAATTTGGAACTCTAAATCCAACATGGTTTGTAGTGGCTCTTTGAAAGTGACAAAATAAAGGAGTTCTCAGTTTTTTCTCTATGAATTGTTTCCTCTTCAAGTAGCCCTA